>NC_069390.1:52825586-53027979 GCF_027475565.1 Acinonyx jubatus | reverse complement strand
GGGAAATAAACCTGCTGAATATTAAGTGGCCTACCCAATAGCAAGGTTTTTTGTTTTTGTTTTTCTTTTTTTTAGAGGCTGTCTCAGACATGTTCCAAAATGAAGAATGAATGTTTGCATCTTACACCTTTCACCACAAAAATGAAGTACAATTCATGGTGTACTTTCTCATGTACTAGAGACAACATATTTCACACGTGGAATGACATCTGCAAACCATCTGTAAGTCACACAAAACACTTTAACCTTCAGTTAGGTTCAACGCAAGAAAGAGTTGGCTGCAGTGTACGCAGCCCAACGGTTTTGGCTATGGGCCTAGAAGTCTCTATGCTATTAGAATATGAGCGGTGGAAAGATACCAGGTGTAAATTATGGTTAATTCCAAAAAAAGAAAAAAAGAGAAAAGAAAAGAATCGCATTGCAGACCTCTGTAATATTAAGAAAAGCCATGACACATGCAGAAAAAAATATATACACCATTAAAACTAACAAAAACCAGTAGCAGCTGCAGTTGCTGAAGCCAACCTGAGTTTCCAGGGACAGGGCACCCTCCCCTCAGAAGAATAGAGCACCCGACTCAGGTGCTTCTTCCGGCCCTAGGCCAACAGAATTTACTGAGGTGAGAGGGGCGAGAGCTCTTCCAGTCTGGCCAATCACATATCCCCAGCCTGGGATTGAGGGGTGGAGTCAGGTGTTCGGGCAAGTGATTGGCTGGGAAATGGTCCTCTCCACCAATGGGAGGGGCGGCGGAAGGAGGGGCGAGGCCTGGCTGCCTTAGTGCTTCCTGGAAGTCTCTGGCTGGAAAGATTCCAGAGGCAGGGAAGGGGCGCCTGGAAACAGTGGAGAGACAGCGGTGGCGGTGCAGTCCCGGATCCTGCAGGCAAGTAAGGGTGGCTTGAGGGATCTCGAAGCCAAGAATCGGGTCCTCTCTGTCCACTCTGAGGCAAGCCCTTCTTGGCCGACCCTGCTATCCCCGGCTGACCGCGTGGCCCTGTCTCCCTGTGTGGGCCGGTGTTGCATGTAGCCCTGGGTCCTCACTCCTGGCCCTCAGCGTCTGACCCGGTGAGAAGCCCCAGGAAGGCGGGAAGTTGGAAGGAAGTAAGGCAGAGAGGGACGAAAAAGAAATGGGACTCAGTTTTATAGCAAGGCAGGTTTCCTGTAGCTGTCTTGGAAAGTAGCCCGGGGCTATAGCACAGGTTCACAATTGTTTTGTGCCATGAGTCAAACTGCAGGCCCCGTGAAGCTAGGCATTGGTGAAGTCCAAGTTGTCCTAGTGCAAGAAACACTCATGTTTAGGGGGAAAATAGTTCCTTTTATTCTTGAGCCACTCCTTTTCTGGCTCTGGCCTTGTCTGTGTTGTCACTCTCTTGTCCTTACCTGTTGCACTCACCCCCACCTTTTCCTTTCACGCCTGTGCCAGCCTCCTGTCTCTCCAGAAACTCTTTCTGGCCACCATTCTTAGAGCTGTTTCTCCTGCCAGGAGCCTCCTGTTGTTCCCTTTCCCGACCCTGCTTCATTGTCTATAATCCCCAGTAAAGGGAGGAGGAGTCCCGGGAGAGTTGAAGGTGTTTGGACTCTCCTTTTAGTAGTGTATGAAAGGATTTCCCCCAAAGCAGTCCTTTGATGAGCTATTCCCCCAGCTATGGCCCCTTTTATTTCCACAGGCCTTGGGCTGTCAGCTTGCTTTCCAAGACCTTCCTTACACTCTCTCAGCAAAGATACAATGTTGCAGTATTTATGTTGAGGGTCAATAAGGAAACTTACAATGCTATGTTCATGCAAGGCATTGAACATCTCTAAAACAGGTGATAGAAAATGGGCACCAAGGAGGATAAGCAGTATGAGTTGCATGTTCCTGCCCCCAAATGAGGTGTTAGTGTGCCAGCACACCCTCAGTCCTGGGCGTGGTGGGGATCTGCTCTCTGAAGCCAACCTGAGGAGAAGTGGTTGAGCTTTGGGAGCTACATGCCTGAGGCCTGTGAACTCCAACTCTGTTGGTGGGCTTTCCCTGTGGTTCACAGTCTAGCAAGGGCCTACCTAGCATGTGCAGCAGCATTTACTGCAGGCAACATTTTCCAACCTGCAAGAGACCACCTGCCCTTCCTACTCATCCCATCCAACTGGGATCTTCTTCCTCTAGCTTGCTGTACTTTAGATACCATTAGGATTTACCAGGTTTCAGTGAGTTCTACTATCGAGGCTGATGCATTTTTAGGAATCTTAGATGAGTTGGCAAAAGGTTCATGTTTAAATATGTTAATTACTGGACGGTGTGGAGAATGGGTTAGAAGAGTTTGTCAGATGGTCTGGGCTGCTGGGATCCTTGTTCACTTTTTCATGTATTTTTTTTTTAATAGTAGAGAAACAAGGTTTCTAGCTTATGTTTTCCCTTACCCACTTATTGAAATATATATTTTTTATGTTTATCTCCTTTGAGAGAGGAGAGAGAACTCACATGAGTGAGGGAGGGCCAGAGAGAGAAGAAGAGAGAGAGAATCTCAAACAGGTTCTGTACTGTCAGTGCAAAGCCCAGTGCAGGGCTGGAATCCATGAACCGTGAGATCATGACCAAGATTTCAACATTCAGCATGGCTTGACATGAACCATGAGATCATGTGAAGGTTTCAATATTCAAACCAACCGAGTCACCCAGGCACCCTTAATGAAATAATGTATTAAATATGTTCCTTTGTCTTCCCTCCACAAAAGGTCACTGAGAGCCCTAAGAAGGTATTTCGCCCGTAATATCAAGGAGGAAATTCTCTCTTCCCATGTACTTTATTTTGGAAACAGACACTATTTTCTTATTCATCTAAAGAAACTTCTGAGCTGATCTGGAAATGAATATAAATAGTAATTCTTAGGGAAATAAAAACAAACAAAATATTAACAATTTTTTTGTTGTTATTTTACTTGACCCTGGTAGGGACAGAGATACAGAACACCAGCCTATGGAACAAAATGTGACTATTTGGCCAGACTACCCATGATTCCCCAAATTCTGTGAGATCAAGAAGATTATGTGGTCCATCCCAGTTCATTATAAGATGGGAATCATTTACCTTGGATCAGGGACAAGCGGGGCCAGAAGACAGAAGCACAAGCCAGTGTTCCAGGTCGCCACATCGACTATCACTCCTAATACCTCCACTTCTCCCTCAAGTCACATCTGTTGTCCAATAATAGTTACTTATGACCAGCTAAAGGAGAAAGAAATAAGTCTAGACTGATTGAGTAAAACAGACTGCCTCTACACTACAGTACCACTCAGGAGTGTCCTTGGCAGATAAAAGTGAAGGGAAACGCACCTGAGATTTGGAGCTTCCAGCAAAGGCAAATGTGCCCAATAGTTACAGCTTCAGGAGGTGTACCCGATCATCCTTTGGTGTTAAAAAGAAGTGACCTGCGGTAAGAATATATGTAGACTCCCAGAAATGTGTGAAAGACTAATTGGTCAGGAGGCTGGACAGAGAAGTAATGAAACACTGGACAAAAGCGTTCTGTAGAAGAGACATACAGCTGACCCAAAGCAGAGGACACCCGCGTAAAGGTGTTTGTGTTTACAGTTAATATCCACCAGACAGCTTCAAGCATGGAAGGATCTTGAAGCAACCAGTTAGACAGAATGGTGTGGCCAGAAGTCATCCTCTGTCATCGGTCACCCTCAGTGTTGGAACACGTGTGAAACGTATGCAGTAGACATGAGGGTAGAGATGGAAGTTGTGCATGAATCCAACTGTGTGGGTCCCCACACACCAGGGCTACTGTCATCGTTGCTGCTGAATGTGCAGCCTTCCAGAAACAGAGCTGATGTGGACACCAACCAGCCACTTAGTGTCAGGTTAATTACAATGGACCTCTTTTGCCCTGAAAGAGTCAGCAATTCATCATGATTGGAGTTGATTGTATTCAGTCAGTTACTTTATGGAATTGCCTTCTCTGTTTTTAGGACCTCAGGAAACAAAAGTAACTGAAGGTTTACAAAGTAATTGATCCTCCCAGATAGGATCTCATCCAACTTTGTAGCCTGGAGGTGCAGCTCTGGGCTAGTGGTCATGGCACCTGTTAGTCTTCTTACATTATCACATGACCCAGAAGCTGTTGGCCTACAAACGATGGAACAGGCTTGGAAGGTGCTGCTGAATTGCTAGTTAGGAGGTGATACCAGCGGAGATTGGGTGGCTTCCTCCAGGAGACGGCAAATGCCCTAAATCAGCGGATGGAGGTCTGCAGTGCCCCCAGATCAGGTAGGATTTTTTTTTTTTTTTGCTTTTGAACAAAACGTTCTTTTCTTGCCTCAAAATATCCTTTTCTTTGCTCTGAATATGCGGTCACATAAGAGGCAGAATCAGGCCCTTGTGAAGTTACATTTTATTAATTTCAAAAATGGTTTCATTCTTAGCCATATCTTGATATGCTAACATACTTTTAGGTTTAATTATTAAATCTACCTTGTAAAACTTCTAAATAACTATTTCTAAAGTTATTTTTATTGTTTTGGGTTCATCTATTTTTATCAGCATTTGTTCCTTCTCTAACTTTTAACGTCTTGAAATCTGGTATTGTATTTTTATTTCTTCTTTTAAAAAAAGTTTAGGTACTTAAGACCATAATTCTGAGGGGGAAAAATATATCTAATTGAAAGCCATATATATTCATATGTAAATTTCAGTTTCATGAAACATGTTAATTGATCTTTGCTTTTCCAAATATATGAGGAAGCAGACTCCAAGCTCTGACCTGTCAACACAGAGCCCGATTCAGAGCTTAACCCATGAACCGGGAGATCATGACCTGAGCCAAAGTCAGATGCTTAACGGACTGAGCTACCCAGACACCCGGGGAATTTAATTTTTAATAGATATGTAGAGGAAAGAAAACATACCTGGTTTGGGCACTAATCTAAGAAAAATTTACTCATTAGTTTCAGCATGTTTCTGTGTAAAAATAATGAATGAACTCTGTAATGGAGAAACAGGTGTGATATTCATAACTCTTTGCTTAAGAACTAATAGTCCTTTGAGACTTAATTTCCTCTTATCTAAATTGGGAATGATAAACCATATCTATTTGGGGCCATATTTAAGCAAGATAATGAATCTAAAACACTTAGCAAAGTGAGCTACTGCATCTTTGGCACTTAGCACAATGCAACTTTGTGTTTTCTAACCCTCCCCTATATTCTAGCAAGCTGTGTTTCTTTGTCCTGGGGCTTGGTAACCTCATAGCATGCAGTTAAGTCAAGGCATGTGCTTCAGATTCTGTGTCTCCCCCGCTCTCTGTTCTTCTATTGCTTGCACTCTGTCTCTCTCTTTCAAAAAAATAAATAAAAACTTAAAAATTCAGAAAAAAAGGGGTGCCCGGGTGGCCTGTAGGCCAAGGATCGGACTTCGGTTCAGGTCATGATCTTGCAGTTCGTGAGTTCAAGTCCTGCATCGGGCTCTGTGCTGACAGCTCAGGGCCTGGAGCCTGCCTCGGATTCTGTGTGTGTGTGTCTCTCTCTGGCCCTCTTCTGCTCACACTTTGTCTCTCTCTGTCTCTCTCTCTCTGTCAAAAATAAATAAACATAAAAAAAAGAAGGCAGGGCAGTAGTGGACTTCGTAAAAGGGCAAATGATGATCCTACTATGGAAAGAGATCTTTGCCAGGGTATTTGGAAGAACCTCAGATAGAAGCTTGCCTTTGCGAACTACACACAATTTGGCCTTGACCACAAACCATCTCAGAGGCTTTTATTTGTTGGTTGAGGTGATGATCCCAGTTACTGTGTTCATTCAGAGCAGAGCAAAAGGAAAAGGTTCCTTTGCTATTGACACTTAATTCCAAGGTATTTTCCAAATTCAATTTAATGTAACATTAATAATGTAGTGATTTTGCCCATTTTTTAAAAATATTGTTTAAGGTTATTTATTTATTGTTGAGGGAGATAGTGCAAGTGGGGGAGGGGCAGAGAGAGAGAGAGAGAGAGAGAGAGAATTCCAAGCCGGTCCTTCACTGTCAGTGTACAACCTGATGCAGGGCTCGAAGCCACAACTGTGAGATCATGACCTGAGCCAAAATCAGGAGTCCGATGCTTAACCTACTGAGACACCCAGGTGCCCCTGATTTTGCCCATTTTATTCACATTGCTCTATCCCAGTGTTTTTACTGTGTCTGGTAGTAAGAGGTGAATAAATATTGAATGAGAGTTATTAATTTGCATAATATAAAATGAATTGGTTTCTCCTTTCTTTGGAGATCTTGCAGTAAAGGTCATGTAGAACAATTTTACATCTGAAGAAAGACATAGCACAAGTTCAATTTTAATGAAATTCAGGATGAGTTCTTACCATTGCTATTGGAGAATTAATAGAATTTGTTCAGTGGTAGGTATCTTTATTTACAATCAGATTGTTAATCTTTTAGGACATTGGCTTTTTGAATTATTGATTCTAGAGCACAGTATATATAGACATACTTCCTCTTCCAGATTTTCTTCTTGTATTTTATTGTTTGGCCTTTTGGATTAAAATTGAAAATAAATCTGCAGTCTAATTTTTGTATATGGTGTGATGTTGGCATTAAGATACACTTAGGAGTATTTTTTCTCCATACAAATATCCAGTTTACTCAATAACATATGTTAAAAATAGAGAGCATTATTCTCTATTGCACTGTGTGGCACTTTGACATATCTAGACAGTTGTCCATTCTAGATTTCGTGTTTATCACATTGGCCGTTTTCAGAATCTTTGCATCAATACCACTTTGACAAAATGGATACAGACTTTTGCGTGAAGCACAGTGAAGCCTAGTAGGAGTACAGAGGTTGGCTTTAGTTATTTGAGGACCTGGAGGTATATTACAGAGTAAGGGAATAACTATGTACGAAACAAATGTCCTCATACTGAAAATACAGAACACTTGCTTCAGTTAAAAATCTCCTAAGGACATGACATAATTTATATTAGTGTGTCTGTTCTTCTTAGTTGCTACAACTCATCAGGGGTCTTTATTGGCATCCTATGTACAACCTCTGTTTGAGAAGTTCAGAGAAGATAGAATTTACACCTAGGACTAAGTGTTTCTTTATGGGGAGTCGTGGAACATTCTGGCTAACATGATTGTCTTCAATTTGCTTATATTACTGTTGTAAAGTTAATTGCATTTCAAAGGGATTTTTGGAGATATGATAATGTTCTACAACCCTTTGAACACTGACCAGAGTTATAGATTGACCTGGCAAAGTGGCTGGCTTAGAGGAAGAAATCAGGTGAATAAACTTAGGGCAAGAACATTCCAGTTCTAGAAGGTTAAATCATCGTGGAACCTGCTTGGGATTCTCTATATCCCTCTCAAAAACAAATAAATAAACTTAACAAAAAACAAAACACTTTTCCATTTGGATTCATTGACATCATACTTCCTTAATCCTTTTATTGCTTCCTTTTCAGGCTATTTTTGGGGATTCAACTGCACCCTGTTTTAATGTTCAGGGTTTTTATTTAGCATACTTATATTATTTCCTTTTCTTACTCAAGTTGTCTGCTCTCATAATCTCAAACACCATGTTTATGACCTTGATTTGCAAATTCAGTATCCAGCTCTACTCTTCTCATCTGATACCTGATACCTATATCAAACCCCAGGCTGGATATCTCTCCTTAATTGTACCTTGGGCAGATCACATACGTAAAAAAGAATATTTCTAACACAAATGCCATTCACCCACACCTTCCTTATAACAGGACATTGCTATAGGATCTCTGTAGTTTCTCATTCCAAAAACCTCAACATGATTGCCACTTCCATTTCTCTTATCCCTGACAATCACCAACCTTATGACCCCACCCATTAAACACATTTTATATACACTCAGTTCTTGCAACTCCTGGAACTGACCCTTGCTCAGTCACTACTCTATCCTTTTATTGAGACTCTTTTATCTTGTCTTCTGCTGTCAAGTTTGGGCCTTCTTATTATTCGGTACAGGACTGATGTTCTTAACATCAGTCATAAATGATTGATGATTTCACCATTCTAATTGCAATACATTTGTAGTCACATGTTGCCCTAAGGATTAAAACTAAATTACAATCTCATCTTTTCTAACCTTGTATCTGTCTGCTATTCAGTTTTTACAGCTGAATCTCTTAGTCATTTATTCACCTGTTTTTTGTACAGTCCAGTGTATTCACAATTTTGTTTTTCTCTTTGTTTTGCCTGAAAATTCTTTTTCTTATATTCCTCAGGTTATTTATCATCAATCTTCAAGCCTCAATTACATATTACTTCCTCAGGGGAGTCATTACTCAAGTCCTTGTATTAGATTACCATCCCCTGTCAGGCTGCCTGTGCACTCTTCATTTCTGAATAGCAATTCTCAGGATGTTAATGTCAAAGTTTGCTTAATAATTTTTGTCTGTGTCACCTGTTACACTGAAGGCAAAGTACTCATTTTGCTCCCCAATGTTTTCCTGTACCTGAGCAGTGTCATGTCTAGTACTGTGTATGTGACATTTGGGAGTACTTACTAAACTCAGTATTTTCAATGGATATTTATCAAAGTTCCAGAGATATCTCAAATGCAGTGTGTTCAACATAGCTTCCACCATCTTATCACATAAATAATATTCTTTCTTTGTCACCATCTCATTGAACAACACACCATTGACTTGACTTCACAAACCAGAAACTTGAGCATCAACTATGAAATCACTCTGGTCACCAAGCCATAAACAATTATTAGGTATGCTCATAGATCCTAAATATTCTCATACCCCTTATCATATTTCAGTTCTCACAGGCACCATCAGTTCTTAGTTGTGCTTTTGCTATAGTTTCTAAACTGTTCTCTTACAGATTTATAAAGAATTTAAAATGCCACGAAGAAATGCTAATGATAGAATGGTACAAAACAATGTAAAATGAAAAGTTTATATATGCACTAAGGTCATGTCTTCATGGCATGGACAGACTCTAATAAATAAACATTTGGAATAGAGGGATTATATAGCTTTTAATTCCAACATCTTTAATGGGTTTGCAGTAAGTCACTAATGGGAAAAAATAATAAAAGTGGGAGAAGGCTCAGCATCATAGTTTTAGATGTTCCTCAGGTCACCTCTAGGAATGAAAAAAGTCCAATTTCATTGTGTCCTGTATTTTGATATAATGACCAAGTGACAGAATAAACTAAACAATAGTCATGATTCCACAATTTTAGGTAGACACGTGTCTAAATGGGTGGACATGTGTCTAATGCATTAGAAAGCCTCTTGAGTTCTTTAATAATCAGGTATCATAAAAGACCATGAAGTTATGACATTATTATTCAACTTGTAAGTTGTTGCACACATGGGAAGTAGCATTACTCTTCTGACCTTAAAATATTCTTGCTGATCAAACCCAAGGGTTTTACTACATTTTCAGGGAACACCACTTCTTCATCCTGCTTCGGATCTGCTGGGTCTTTACACTGTAGATGATTGGATTCATCAGGGGTGGAAAGAGAATATAGATGTTGCCCATGAGGACATGAACCGAAGGGGAGAGATGCTTTCCAAAGCGGTGCACCATGGTGAGGCCAATGATGGGGATGTAAAAGACCAGGACAGCACAGATGTGGGACACACAGGTCTGCAAGGACTTGAGCCTCTCCTCGCGGGATGCAATTGCCAGCACTGTGTGCAAGATGAAAACGTAGGAGATGAGAATAAGCACAGCGTCTAACAACAAGGTACAGATCACCAGAGCCAGGGCATAGAGGCTGTTGAAGCGGATGTCAGAGCAGGCGAGCCGGAGCAGGTCCTGGTGCAGGCAGAAAGAGTGGGAGAGGATGTGAGGGTGGCAGTAATGGAAGAACTTCAGGCGAATGATGACAGGGAGAATGGACAAAGCTGCCCTCATCAAAATGGCCACCATGAAGTGAATGACTCTACTGTTAGTCAGGAGGGTTGTGTATCTCAGAGGATTGCAGATTGCAGTGAAGCGATCAAAGGCCATGGCAAGAAGGACCCCAGACTCTATGGAGGACAGACCATGGATAAAGTAAGTTTGGGCAATGCAAGCATCTTGACTAACTTCTTGGTTGAGTCCCCACAGGACCCCCAGCACCGTGTGCACTGTGGACAGCCCCATGCACAGGTCAGTGAGAGCCAGCATGGCCAGAAAGTAGAACATGGGCTGGTGCAGACTGGGCTCTGTCCGGATCACATGCAGCACCATGCAGTTTCCCAGGAAAACCATGGCATAGATGGAGGAGAAGGGAATGGAAAACCAGGGATAGTAGTGGTCCAGGCCAGGGAACCCCGTGAGAATGAATATTGAGGTATTGATAATGGAAGCAGAAGAAGCAGGCATGATTATTTGAAGGTAATGTTCAAGATGAGATCAATATTTACTGACAGTTTTGTCAAAGTGTCTGCTGTGTGGGAGCAGTTGAGTCTAACACAGGTCCTCACACTGTAGCACAGGTCCTCTACAGTACAGGACGGTCTCACAGGGAAGCTCCTTGGTATTAGGTCTCAGGTTATGGGAGCAAATCAATGTCCTGACCGTCGTGGGCAAATCAGATCATGCCCTTCATTTGCTTTTAGTCCCTCTGAGCCGCTTGCAGGACACACAGCAAGTGACAGTGGCAAAGCCATTGAGAGCATAAGGTTGCTCCTGTTCTGCTGTCCCGAGGAAGCCTCTGCACGCTGTCCTGTGGCCAGTGCTTGTGGCACAAGGAGTCAGAAGGCTCCGGTTTATGAGGAAGGAATGAGAGGATTGTGTGGACCAGGTGGACCCAGGCTCCTGGGAGGCACTCTTCCCTCTTGGTGGCTGATGCAAGTGGAAGATTCCACCTGGTCACTGCAGGCTAGTGGCTCCCTGGGATTGAGAGGACTGGGTAAATGGCAGAATTTTCCAGATCTTTGTCAGGGAGAGAGATTCACTGGGTCGACTGAAAATTCAATACCTACTCTGAAGGAGATGGAACGAGGTAAACAGTCAGGGAGAAAGGGTGTATCAGTATACCAAATAATTTTGAGTTTCCATATCTATCTGAATCAATAAAAATGTTTATATAAGGCTTCTTTATTTCTTCCCCAAATTTCACCTTTACTTTTCACTGAAGCCTTAGTAAACATTTCTCCATTTTCTGAGCCCCTCAGAAAGGGTAACAATTGTGAAATATACCCAGAGGACTCTGTATAACATAGACCAATGATTTTGAGGAAAAAGACTGCTTCAACCTTATCCCAGTTGAGGGAAAGGAATACTCTTTGGTCCAGCTGCCTCAGAATTCCTGTCTCATCTAAGGACAACAGGGACCACCATTCAAAGATTGTGCATTCTAAGCCAGAGAGGGAAAAAAAAGGAGCCTGGTGGTGGTAGAGGAGGAGGAAGACCACTGTGGAAATCCTTGTGGAGGTCACTCCTCTGAGAAACAGACCCAGTAAAATCTCAGAAGCACTAAGATGTAGTTAGAAGATTATTGTATGCTTGCCTTCTCCATCTAAGGTCCCTTACCAGCAACCCAACAGTGGTCCAATAAAATAACAATTGATCACAGCTAAAAGATCTGTAAAATACAGATTTTCTCTAAGGAGGAATACATTGGAAAAATTAACGTCACAAGGGGTATGAAGAATGGGGACAACAGCTTCTCTATAGCTACAATAAACACAGCTCAGCTTCTAGCTGCTACAAACCTTCAGTTTGTAAAACACACATTACCTGCGAAGTACAATCAAGAGAAGTACAATAAAAAGAGGTATGCCTGTATATTGGTCTATATTATCCTTTTCTTGTAATGTCTTTGTCTGGCTTTGGTAGGAGGGTAATGCCGTTTCATAGAATGAGTAATAAAGTGTGCCCTCCTCTTCAGTGTTTGAAGAGTTTGAAAGGATTGGGCAGTATAATTTTTAAGAGTATCAAATTCAGTTTCAAACTGACCTCATTACAAATCCCAGTTGTGCCACTTTCTAACAATGTGATCAATTACTAAATATCTCTAAGCTTCAGTTTTCACCTAAGAATAAAAAGTATTAGATTTTCATTATTTGAAAAATATAAGAAATATTTATAAATTACTTAATATTTTTGCCATTTATTTAATTGCTCAATAATTGATTAGTTGTCAGAATTTTGTAATGCAATTTATGTGACAGGCAATTCAGAAATATACCACTCATTATTTAATTTGTCACCTCAACAATTTATTCCTAATTTTTTATATTCCAAGCACAGGGAATGGAGCAATGGCCATGTTCTTAATATATCTTCTCTAACCCTTCTGTTCCATCTAATTAAAATTAAAAAATATATATTTATGTTGAATGTTTTCTCTGTCCATTTAAGCACAATTTGGGTCATTAGTCAACTAAATATGCTTAATTAAGTTTTAAAATAATTGCTTTTTAAATAATTTTTTAAAACATTTCCAACAAACAAATATGTCTTCAGTCACCTTACATACTTGCTTTTCTGAGTTTAGTTATTATCCTCAGCTTTCTAATATTTTATGCCTAAGAATGCTTCATGGCTCTTACCATATGAAATTTCACACTTGTCCTGTGCCCATATGAAAGTGGAGGAAAGGAGAAGTATAAAAGTTTTGCAAAGCAACTATTATTTTTTGGGGAAGATAGCCAGTTTGTCTCAGACTAAAGAGAGATAAGTATTATCCTCTTGTCTGGTACTTCTGTAGAGCTCCTTTCTGCTCTCATTCTCTATCTGCTTTCTTACAAAGGGTGGCTCATGGCACACCTTCCTGAAGGAAAACTCAAAAAGTCTCAGCAATTTCCTCACTTGGTGAGTTTAGGTAGCTTTTATCAGTGTGCCTTGGGCTCCTTTTGGTACTTTTTTAATGTATTCAGAGACAAAGAGAATATATGCTAATTCTTAATCTACCTGGAGGGAATTATCTGAAAACTTTTTGCAATATACCTTTGAGGGAAATCTAAATATCTGCACCATATAGGTCTACTGTTCTTGTTATAGAGATTTGGGAAGGGAATTTTTATTTCCATACACTGACTTCAATTACAGAATGACTATTATTACATTGTGTTTTCTTATATCTGTCTATCTATCATCTATCTATCTATCTATCTATCTACCAAACAGATCCTTCTGTTCCTCACATGAATCTCACTTCTCTGCCTCCCATTTTCAGTTTCAATAATGACTAATCACCCCAGATCAGAGTCCATGACATGGAAGTGTGCTTTGCTATTGGGTGATTTCCAGTTATAATCAACTATTTGAGCCATGAATATTGTTCCAATGGTCTCCCCATTATCCAGCTATTTGGCTGTAGAAAATTAGTTTCTGAGACTTTTTCTGCATGGCTAAGCAGACACTTAGCTATTGGACCAACAATGAGGCCCTTACGGCAGCAAGGGACCATTCTATGGACAGGATTCTGTAATTCAGGGTGGTGTGCTGATAGGAACATATACCAGCATTAGCATGACTGCTACTACTTTTGCATTTGAAGTAGTTGAACTGAGCTTACCTTATTTAAACTGTTATGAGCCTTGTGAAGGAGCAATCTCTTCACTCCCTTATCCTTCTTGGAGTCCATTAAAAGCTAAATACTTTCTCATTGACTTAATCTTGATTTCTTCAGTGTTTATTCTCTGGCCACTGCTTATTCTTTCTTCCCTTGAAATCCTTGGGCAATAAAGTCCTTGTCATTGTTTTAGCTATCACCTGTATACTAATTATTAACACATACATATTTGAAGTTCTGACACTTTCCTGAGCTCTATATTCAGAGCTATATATTTAGCTATTTTCTGTACATAATTGTTTAATTACCTGCAGAAAACTCACATTGAACAATGCAGAATAGAACTCTACATCTTTTTTTTTTAATTTATTCACTCTGTGGGGGGTGGAGTGCGCTATTTAATTTGTGGGGAGAGGGTGAGACAATACATGGGAGGGGCAGAGAGAGAGAGGGAGGGAGAGAATCTCAAGCAGGCTGCACTCAATACCGAGCAATGTGGGGCTAGAACTCACAAACCATGAGATCATGACCTGAATCAAAATCGAGTCCGATGCTTAACTGACTGAGCCACCCAGGTGCCCCTGAACTCTTCATCTTCTCATCCATCTTTATTTATAGTGCCAGTAAAATATGCTATGATCTATGGTGAGGAAGCATGCGGCAAGCTGACACCCTGCAATCCACTCCCCACCCCCAGGTGGGATAAGTGTGATATTCCTCAGGCACTCCTGGCTGCCCAAGAACAAAGGAAATGACAAAAACAAATGGTTAAACTGATAAAGTCTCCATCAGTTTACAAATATTTTAGTAAATTACAAGAAAAAGGCGATCTTATCAACAGCCTAATCTCCAGAATCTCCCTACTGCTAGAGAGAAAAACAACCTTAGCTTGACAATAGCTAGGCCTCCAGTAATCTGTGAGTCTTCTTTAATGGAAATCCCTTTAAGAAACATCCTCTTGGGGCACCTGGTGGCTCAGTCAACTAAGTGTCCCACTTCACATCAGGTCGTGATCTCATGGCTGGGCTTGAGAGTTAAAGCCCTGCCTTGGACTCTGTGCTGACAGCTCAGAGCCTGGAGCCTGCTTCAGATTCTGTTATCCCTCTCAGATTCTGTTATCCCTCTCTCTACCCCTCCCCCACTCACACACTGTCTCTATCTCTGTCTGTGTCTCTCTTTCAAATATAAATAAACATTAAAAAAAGAAAAGAAACATCCTCTTGACTTCATTTCCTCCAACTCTAAGGTATATAAACAGTCACTCACTCTTCACAACCCCAGTGCAGCTCTTTCTGCCCAAAATTATAATTTTGTTGTTTTGTATTTTGTGTTGTAACATCCATCCACTTACTACTTCCATCCCCCACTGTATATAAGTTTCCCTCTTAATCTATTGTCAGTGCAAAAGCTAAAAGGGAAGGTTTTACAAAGTATGCACAAAGAAGTAGCCACAGCATTCAGTGCACAGGCTATAGCAATGGAATTCACATGTTTTATCTTCAAAGCATCCTTCATTTATAGTTACGTTCAAAACTGATGAGATTTTTAGAAAAAGCCTACAGAGAAGATAATTTTGATTGAAATTTTTTTCATTCTTGGTATTTAAAAATATGTGTTGAAAAAAATATATGTTGGTAACTGTGACCAGTTTAAGAGTTAGATAACCTTACCATTCTTGAAATTTCTATTGAGAAAAACAGCAAAATCCTAAAATTCCCTAAAAGCAAAATTAAGAAGTCCTCATAGGTTTGATTCTCACATATCTGGAATTACATTCATTGCCTGTGAACATTTCACCCTTGCAAGTGATACAGGCTGGCTTTGTCGGAGGACTCAGAGAGTGGGTCCCACAGTACCAGCCAAAAGGGTCATTGGCTTTGCACAGGATAGAAATCAAATGTGAGCTGGTAGGAAGTAAGAGCAGTTTATTGAAGACAGAGAGAGTGCAGATACAGACAGAACTTCTGGGAGGCTCAAAAAGGAAAGGAAAGTGAGTCTCCTTTTTGCTTCGGGTGTGGGTTTTTATTGAGGGCTGTGGTTTGGTGCACATGTCTTCTCAGGCATCCGGAGTGCTTAGGTGTTCTCCGTAAGTCATTTATGCCCTGGAGCCAGGCGTCTTGGTGAGTCAGTGTTCTTGGAAAACGTTCATGACAACCCACCTGGTCACCCCTTCGATGTCATCTATTGTGCTGGAAGCCTCCAAAGAAATCATTAACTCCTCCTTTACAAGGAGGATCTACATTATCTGTTTCATAAAGTGTGTGTAAAGTCGGGGTATAGGTCCTAGCAAGAACAGAAGCAGGAAAGGTAGCACAAAAGCAATTTTTGTGGACTCCTTTTGGTTTTCCTGTTTCACAAATGTAGCCCCCCCCCCAATCATTCATTTATTCAGCAAATACTAACCAAGTACCTAATGTATAGGAAAGGGCTACCTTCAGGAAAAGGGATGCAGTCGTTAGCAAGAGAGAATGAATGCCTTTCTTCGTGGGGATTATTTTTAGTGGGGATTTTCCAGAATGCTTCTAATATAACTGAATTCCAAATATACCCATCACTCTATTTGTCAAAAATTCTTTCTCCTAAACTCTGAGGCAAAGCCCTCATGTGCATTTTTATGCATTTGTAAAGTTCTTAAGTTGTTCTTTCAAACGTTTTCTATTTAAATTGGTAGTCCCCTTCATGAGTCTTAGATATTATGAGGTTTTCCTCAAAAACAGTGGCTGTATCTTAAGTTTCATTTGTATTTCCAAGGTCAACAATAGTGTATTTTACAGAGTAGGTGCTCAGTGAATTTTTGTTTTATTAGAAATAAGTAGAGGAGAATGTGGTTATTTTTTTCCCATGCGTGAGAACTTCATAAAAAGACGATGCTGTCTCCTTGTTACATTCTTCTCCTCACAATGGTATTTTATATTAAATGGCTCATTACACAACAACTATGACTTTCCCTCTCTACCAAAGATTTAATGAGCCTGAGGGTCTCTGATGCCAGCCCCACCCAGCCAGAAGAGGCTTAGCATCCTCAGCCGGATCTGCTTGGTCTTAATGATGTAAACCGCTGGATTGACAACGGAGGCGTAAGAAAATGAAGATAGGAGAGCAGCACACAGCTGGAAGGGGAAACCCCCTTCCCAAATCTGTGGATCATGGACAGGCCAATCATAGGCGTGTAGAAGAGCAACACAGCACAGGCGTGGGAGACACAAGTGTTGAGGGATTTGAGGCGCTCAACATTGGAAGCAATGGATAGCATTGTTTGGAGATCAGCCCATAGTAGAGCACAATGAGCACCACAAAGAGACCATAGGCACTGTTGATGTGGGTGTCCGCACAGGCCAGCTTCATGACATCTGGGTGTAGGCAGTAAGAGGGGGAAAGCAGGTGATTCTGGCAGTAAGGCAGCTCCTTCAGCATGATGGGGGCCGGGACGTGGAGCCTGATGCTGTGCACCACACTGGCCAGGCCCAAGCTGGCAATGTGGGAGCTGGCGAACATGGTGCTGTAACGCAGGGGGTTGCTTATGGCCCCAAAACGGTCAAAGGCCATGGTCAGCAGCACAGAGGACTCCGTGATGGAGAAAGTGTGGATGAGGAAGAGCTGGGCCAGGCACATATCCACCGCCACCTGTCTGAGACCTAGCATGTAGAAGGGGAGCATGGTGGAGGGGAGCGTGGAGGCAGACAGGCCCAGGTCAGTCGCTGCCAGCATTGACAGGAAGTAGTACATGGGCTGGTGCAGAGTGGGCTCTGACTTCACCACCCACAGGATCAGGCTGTTCCCTTCCAGAGAGGCCACATACATGGCACACAGAGGGATAGAGAGCCAGCTGTGCACAGCCTCAAGGCCTGGGACCCCTGCTAGGAGGAAGGAACTACCAGTGTGGTTGGAGTCTGACATGGTGACCCAGCAGGCAGAGTCCCAGGCAGAAATGCCACCACAGGCCCTGAAATCAGAGGAGTTGCTGGGTCAGAACCTCCACCATGAACCAAGACCTTGCAGTGACTCCCCAGAGTGTTTCCCTGACAACCCTGGCCTTGTGATTTCTGAGGTCTTTCCCCCAATTCCTAGATAAGGGCCCTTAAGCAAAGGTGAGTTTGAATTATAAAAGGGAATCTTATAATCATGGTGAGCCTGGCTCTGGAACCACACAGCAAAATTTACCACAAAAATCAGAGTTTGAAACATGGATCTAGAAAAGGTCTGAGACAATATTGGTCTCAACTCTTCACTATATACATCCTGGGATGTGAACTCTAGATCCTTATATAGTTAGTGTGTCTGATCTAGGAGCAGAGTACAGGCCCTTCACTTCCTGTCAAGTTCTTCTTCACACTGTCTTTAAATAGGTACTTCAGGGTGGTGAATATCCCAATCTTGCAGACTGACATCTTGTTTTAAAATTAAAACAATTCAAAATAATTCCCTTTCACATGTTAGCCCACCTGTGTGAGCACACAAATACAACTTTATCACCCACATGGTTTAAAATGTCAAGCTATGGCAAAAATTCTAGATATTTTTCCAAATATGAGTCATTCTCCAATTGACCTGTGTCTCGGGAACATTAAATAGTATGATCTCTAACTCATAGAAAATTAAAACTACCTTGAAGCTTTTCTGTAATTTTTTCAGCATTATATTGATGAGCATATAGAAATCAGAAAAAGATATTTATGTGTGGAGGAATCAGAACTTAGATCCACTGATAAAGTGATTTCTGGAAAAATACAATAATGGGGGACTACATTTTCTGTCTTTGCTGTGTTCACTCCCATGTGCTTTAGCTCCTGTTTCATTCCCTGCCAGTTGGGCTCCCTCCTCTATTCCATCCATCATGAGTTCCATTTTCTGAGAAAGCACTCAAAGGACTGTCTGAAAGCTTTTGCCTTTCCTCCTAATCATAAACAAAGGAGGGAGATTTCTGGAGTATCCCAGGAGTACAAAACTGAAGAATAATAGCCAACAAGGACAACTTAATTTTTAGGAATCTTAATCATACATTCAGAGATTTGTTATGTTTGGTCTTTCTCCAATGATACTGATTTTTCATTTTATTGCCTTTTCTCTCATGTATTTGAGAATAATCTAGTATTTGTCCCTCTTTCTAGGATTTCCACATAATAATGAATTCTGTCAGTTTTTCTTCAGCAGGTAAAAATGTGCAAGTGTAATTTATTGCTTCCATATTTCACCTAAAGTAATTTACACAATGTTCTCTGATATTTGATTGTAAAGCATCTCAACCCTTAGAAGTTAGATCAGTTTTTCCAGATTAAGAAACTTAATCCTTAAGAATTCAAGTGAATAACTTTACTCAAGTCCCATCAATTGTAAAGGAGAATCTAGGATTGGAAAAAATTTTCTCTGACTCAGTATCTTTTACTCTGGATATTGTTGTTTGAATGTAAAGACAAATGCCAGCTATTAACAAACATATCAAAACATTCACAAACCTTATCCTTACATCTAAGGAAATAAAAAATTCCCATGAATTTCTGTGCTTAAAAATTTCTTATTAGGTGGCCATTTCTGGTTTTCCTCTTAAAAATTTCCTATATGATGGCTATTTCTGGTTTTCTTCTTCTAATTTACTTTATTTCCTCCAGATTAAATGCCCTCATTTTCATTCAGTAATTAAACCATCTAAGGAACTGTTCTAGACACAGATATTAATAAGATCCCTTCAATAATAAGGGAAGCATGAATCAGTATGTCAAGTATGTGAAGAAAATAAAACAGTGTGGAAAGAGAAGGGCATGTAATTTTCAATAGTGAGTTTAGGTGAAAGCTCTCTGAAGAAGGGAGAATTGTAGACAGGGCAAAACAGAAAGAGGGAGCAAGACTGTACCTGTCCGGGTGAGTGAGTTCTAATTGGCAGGGAATGTATGAAGGTACATCACTAGAAACTTGAAGTTGTTAGCGCACAAGGTAGCTATGAGATAGGTATTTGTTAAAGCTGGAATTGTGATAGAAATAGGAGAAGTTAAGATAATAGAGATAACCTTCCAGAACCAACATGATTACTTAAGAAAACTACATTTCACTTGACTGGGAGTGGGGAGGTATTTTCTTCTGTGCTTCAGCACATACACCTAGTGGCTCTGACAGTGTGGACTCTGGGCTGGTGGCATCAGCAGCACAGGACAGCTTGTAATAAATACAAATCATTAGGTTCCACCCCCAACCTACATGCCCATCAGGATATGTCCAGTTGAAGTCCAGCATTTGGTGTTTTAACAAACTCTCCAGGTGATTCTGATGCAACCCAAAGCCTGAGAATCACTGAGGCACATCGTTAGTTATAGTACTTTTTTTGCAAGCAGATGAGTGCTGTCGGAAAAGCAAGGAAGTGGGAGAAAAGCAGAGGTTATGAATTAACAGAAAAGGGACATTCTTAGACAAAGAAAGAAACCTTGTTCCCCAGTGCTAAGAAAATCTGCAGTCTGCTAAATTCTGCTGCTGTTGGAAGCTGAACAGGGTGTTTTAGCTCTCTATATACAGATGTATGAATTCCTAGTCAGTTACTGACAGAGGAGCTAGCGTGAAATAAGACAGAGAGATTTTTGAGGACACGGGGAAGAATTGTGTGTTCAAATTAAGTGTTTGAATGCCACGTATGAATTCTTCATCCTGTGTTCATGCTGCACTGTTTCTTTAAAATTAGAAAACAATCTTTAAGATTTTTTTTTTAACAGACTGAGAGTTCTCTACCTTAACCCATAGATTTCAAATGTGGAGATAGAAACAAAATGAATGGACATAGTGCAAGCATAGTCATAACTTCTGGACATTATTTCAGTTAGCATTTGAGAAAATGGACTTATTAGAAAAGGCCCTGAGGTGCTCATATATGTGGAACATATTATTTTTGTATATTGCATTAAGCTGACTGTGCAGAAGAAGAAGAGTTTGGTGAATTCGTGTGTGTGTGTGTGTGTGTGTGTGTGTGTGTGTGTTGTGTGTGTGATAGTTTTTCTTAATTTTTAAGAAATACTTGTGGAATGAAAGGATTTTGTGATAAGAAACAGAAAAATATAGGTGAAAAGGCAGGGCAACTGGTTTCTGGTCCTGGCTTCAGCACGAAACACTGGAAAACAAAAACCAAACAAACTTGAGCAAACTTAGACTTAAGTGACAGCTATTTATCCAAAAGTAAGAATGCACTACGAGAGGGGTGCTAGGGTGGCTTGTCCGTTAAGCGTCTGACTCTTGATTTTGCCTCAAGTCATGATCTCACAGTTCATGAGATCAAGCCCTGTGTGGGGCTGTGTGATGACAGTACAGAGCCTGCTTGGGATTCTCTCTCTCCCTCTCTCTCTCTCTACCCCTCCCCTGCTCCTGCACACATGCTGTCTCTCAAAATAAGTAAATAAACTTGGGGGGAAAAAAGACTTTGCTGTGACCTCCTTTACAGAAACTGTTCCTTTTGGCTTGCCAGCAGATTTTCAATCAGGTATCAGCCTGCAGCATCATGGAATAAAGTGGTGGTTCCTAACACCAATGTATTTTCTTCTGGAGTCGTATTTGGATTCAGATTAATATTAAGTGTTAACAGCCAATATTCTGCAATGCCATTAATAAGAAATAAGAGAATAGATGTACACAAAGGATTCTCCTCTCATACCATATATCTACACTTACATATACAATGCTGATTTCACTTTTCCTATTGTCTAAATAATGGAATAGGGTGAATTGTACCAATTCTCACAGCATACCAATCTCGTAGGTTTCTCTGATGATAAACTAAGACTGGGTGGATGAGTTCCTAGTATTCTGTACACCACTTAGAAAATAATCATTGTTAATATGTGTGTGTTCTTTAGTTTTTCCTACCTTTACTTACCATGCTCAGAATTCAAGGAGCTTTTCCAAATAGGATTCTTCAAAGATTTAGAAGTAATTGCAATTAACCTTGATCACTCTGGATTTGTCTGTTCACATCATCATTCTGTTACCTTCCATCATACAAATAGAAACAGACTGCCTTTTCAAACTGTCTTCACAAACGAGGAAATTTCCATTCCTTTCTGCTCCTCAAACTTTTCCTCATCTCAGCATGTCTCCCTTAAGGGGCATAGAATCCATCTGCCTAAAGTCTTAGGAAAACATAAATCAGGCTATATTTAAGGCATTGAAGATGTATGCTCGTTACCAGCTCATCTCCTAATTTTCAGCCTATCTCCTAATTTCCGATTTATTTGGTTTTATCTATTGTGACAGCACATTTGAGGAAACTTATCCAGTAGCTCCCAGATGGTACCCAAAGATAAAGAATATTTTTCTCCATCTAAATCTTTAATACTGTACTTTTTCAGGGTCTTAAAACATATTAACTCTATTCTTAGATGAGCACTAATAAGGAACCTTGGCAAATGGCTATACCCCTTTCCTCCCAAGCCCCGTGTTCCTGGCTCACCCACAAGGAGGACATAAGAGCTGAAGACATTTCTCACCCTCCCCCAGGGTACATTCCTGGATATCATCCCTTGATGAACACAGTGGGCAGCATGGGCTTTGGGGAGCAAATACCTTTAACCATGTCACTGCCAAAGAAGTTTTGCATTGCCTGTAAAGAAACTCCGTCGTGATTGGAAACTCTTTGGTCCTGTCCAAATCTGTCTCAGTTTCTGACTCTACTTGTATTGTGATTAAAAAGTAATTAGCTGCTCGAGAGTGCAGGCTTCAACATCAGAAAGACCTGAATTGAACCTCTCAGTTTCCTTACCTGTGAAGTTGAAATAGTGAAAGAAACTAATGTACAATGTTGTTGTGAGGATTAAATCAGGTACTCCCTTAGAAAACTTACAACAATGTTTCTCAATACTCAAATAATTACCTATTATTTTATCATTATTTTTCCATAATAACATTGTGGGTATTTAATATGATAGTATATGCGAACCATCCGTTATCATTCCTAAAAAAAAAAAAAAAAAAAAACAAAACAAAAAACAAAAAAAACCGCACATTAAGCACTTGATAAATGTGGTGATGCTGATGTTGATGTACATACAAATTCAACAAAGAAACTTTCTCTTGTTGCCACGTAAATAATAAGAGTTGAATGCAATGAAGGACTTTATATCTTTGAGGAAAATAGAAATAGAAAATAGAAATAAACAGAACAGAAACAGGTTTAGCCACAGCATTGAAAACCAAGGCAGACAATTCATACTTGCCCAAAAAAATGTTTTGTAAAATTCTTTGTTTCACGATACAAGTGCAAAACAAAAAATTGCAGCTCGTTGTGAGCACATTTGTCAAACCTTTGAGTATGAATGAAAGAAAATTGTGAGGCTCCCAAAAGCTTTCAAACTCAATGTTATAGGTCATAAAGAAGAACTGGATGTTGAACATATTCCGACAAATAAACAACTGTAACTCTGGGCAAGATATATAAAATATGTCAGGCATTGTAAAACAGACAGTGTAGAGCTGTGGTTCCTTGTGATAAAGGAAACAGGAAGTGAGCTAGATATCCATGCAGGTTCTCTGCCAGATGGTGCTTTATAAGCTCAGCCAAGGAAGTTGAATGCAAAGTGAGGGCAGCTCTCTACCTACTGGAGGGAGAAGACCAAAGTGATTTTAGAGAGTGTGAGGGGTCAAAATTTGGGGCACCTACTGGATATAAAGAAGTTGAAGAAGGAAGGAGTCCTAGAAATCTACTTTGGTATCCGTTTGAGGTTTTCACCAAGTACTAAGCTGCAAATTCATGGGTCAAGAGTCCAAAAAGCTTGGCAGAGAACATCTCTGAGACAGAGTGGGCTGTAAGTTGCATGGAAATTCTGGAGGTCATTCAGTATTGGTACAACTGGAGTTCCAAAAAGGGAGAGTGGACAGAGCTCTTCGAACACCTTGGACATTGACATGAAATCCTAGAAGGGCCATACCATAGGGATAGGAGTATATGGTATGGTTTCTGATTTCATGCAATTGATTCAATATCATGTGCTCCTTTGACATCTGAAACTGGGAGAGCATCTAAAAGCCTAACAATAGCTGCCCTGCTCTTCCCAGATATGCCCCCACATCCAGTGGACAAGGGTCCCCTCCCAGCTCATTCCCCTAACAATCAAATATGCTGCACTCCAACTAATGGCTTTCACTTGCCTGTAAACCCATGAAATTATTCAAACAAAGCACTCACGTTCTCCTTTGGGAATGAGAGGAGTAACCCCATCTTGCTGTTACTACCGAGCCTGCCTCTCATGGGCCTTTGTTTGTTTGCTTTGTCCCCAAGTGTAACCCAGGTGTGCCCCTTGCCTGGTGTGCAGTTTCCTCCTTTCCCCAGTCTATGAGTATCTATGTCTAATAAACTGCTATCAATCCTATCTTTCCAGCATCAAGTACCATGCTTTCATCTATTTCCATAACCCTACAGTAGAAATCCCTTTCTCACCAACAAGGTGAATAGCAGGAAATTAGGAGAGAATACTGTAACCAAAGAGTGAGGGCTAATTAGCATCAACCCTAATAAGGCATAAAGTCAAGATGCAAAAACATTAACATGATCCTGACTGCCAGCTCAAATCAGATTCTCTTTATATAGGATAATGTGACCCATATTCTCAATAACATAGCATTTGCAATGCTTATGGGCACATTAAAAAAAGACAAGTAAAAAGCAGAAAGATAATCAGAATAAAGTAAAACAGCTCATAAGAAGAGATTCAGGATGAACAGAGATTCTAGAATTGGGAGAAAAGAGCCTTAATAATTTTGAAACTAAATTTATGTATATGAGGGATGAAATGATGAAAAAAATAAATTATAGATAATGGTATCCAGATTTCTCACTGCCAGAGAAAGAAATTAACATATAAGAAATCATATTTTTAAAGTCATATAGGGAAAAAAATCCTTGAAATTTACAATTCTAATCTAGTAAAATTTTAGAGTAAATATTAAACATTTTCAGGCTGAAAGGAAATGATGACAGGTATAAATTTGCACATATGCTAAGGGATACAGAGTATTACATGTGGCAAATGCGAAGGGAAGTATATGCAAATTGTGGTATATCCACAGTGAAATATTATTCAGCAATAAAATGGAATAATATAAAATCAACTCAAATGGAACTCAATATACTTACGCGGAGAGAAAAAAGCCAGACTGCTAGCAAAAACCATATACTTTATGAATACATTGATGTAAAATTTTAGAAAGATGTACACTAATCTGTAATAACAAAATCATCTCAGCCTTTGACGGGTTGAGTGGGAAAATGTACTGGGGAAGAACAACAGGAAACTTGGGAGTAGTGTGTATGTTCATTATCTTGAGTTTGGTGATGATTTCATGGGTGTGTATGTATATTAAATTTATCAAATTGTATACTGTAAATATGTGCAATTTCTTATATGTCAATTATTCCTCAATAAAGACATGCATGTGATATTAATAGATTTTGAGGAGGGTTACCCAACATAACAGAAAATGTGGTGGTATGCTAACAAAAGGTATCTTCAGGGGCACCTGGGTGGGTCAGTTGGTTGAGCATTAGACTCTTGATTTCTGCTCAGGTCATGATCTCAGGGTCATGGGATTGAGCCCTGAGTTGGGCTCGCTGCTGTGCATGGGACCTACTTAATATTCTCTCTCTCTCTCTCTCTCTCTCTCTCTCTCCCCCTGCCTCTGCCACCCCTCTCTACCATTCACTCTCTCTTCAGTACCTTGACAATTAAAAAAAAAAGTGTCTTCAGTACCTTGACAATAGAGCTACATGTGTGGGGTGGGAGCAGTAGAGTGGTAGCAGAAGAGGAAGAGCATTGGATGTTGCGATCAGAGTTACAAAATGAAGTAGCAGTCAGATGCCAGAACCTGCCAAGTGTTCATTAGGCACTTCAACTTTTATTGTGTTTCTGGAATGCAGGATCTGTTGAGAGATGAAGTCAAATCACAAGGGCTTTGTATGTTGTGCTTATATATTTCATCTTTCCAGTCCCCACTTAAAATTCGTAAGTTCAAAGAGGTATCCTGAAATTTCCATCATTCAAATGGACCCATCCTTCTTGTGTCCTCACCGGAAGCTGTGCTGTCTGTTGTCAGAGCACCTGTGACTCACTGGGGAATTATATGCTTACAATTCAATTTTCCCTGATGATTTAAACTTTTCACACTGAGCTAGAAATATTCTATTTTGTTTTCTTTATATTTTGAATAGGAAGTGGCCTAGTATAGATGAATAAATAATATTGAAATGAATGACTCTGTAGGAGAGAAATAAAATACTGGTAGTATGTTTCTTTTCATCTCAACATTATAAATAACTTTACAATGTGTTCTGATCCTAAATACTAGCACTTAGGTAAAAGTCTTAGTTGACTTAGTACTGGTTATGTTTTTAACAGGGCAATTCTATCAGAGAGGTTAGCTGAAGATTTAATCCAGAAAGAAAAAGACCATGATAAAGCGAACAAATCATTTTCTCTAGCTTTGACTTGTTTATGAAAGCCTAGTCAGTTCTTTTAAGAATCATCTTCCAGGAGGTCTACTTTGCTTATTTTTTCTAATATTCCCTGAAAGATTGAGAAAAAAATTAAGTTCTACATGATACCTATCATTCAAAAATTATAGCATGCCATGGTAAGTTTATGAAAGCACAGAATATCTCTTGTATTTATTAGGAAGTGAGGAACAGCTTTCACTTCATTCAGAGAGCTGAAGAATATTGGAAGCTGTGTCCACCTTTCATGTATCATGGAGCTTAAAAAAAACCTGAACTGCTAAATAGTCACATTGTAATACATTTTATTATGGTAATTCAGGTATTTGTTTCTTGAAATGTATTTAAAAGTTCTGTAGTTCATTTGGTGTGTATTTTCCAGTGTAGCACACATCTAAAGTTATTACGTAATTCATAAAAAACATATTTTGATTTTAATATTTGCCAAATTTTCAGAAAATATACAAAGTAAAGCCCTCTTGAGCTAAAGTTTATAAACCTCTAGATTTTTAGTTGGAGGGTATTTTAGATGTCTTTGAATTCCACTCTTCTAATCTGCTTGCTTTTTCATGTAAATGATACTCTTTCAAGTGGCTGACAGTTTCTTCTGTAATAATCTGAGTCTTTCACAGGCTGATATTGATATTTGCAGAATGAGCAACATGTTTTTCTCATTAAATAGGTACTGTTTTAAATGGTATATATTTAAATACATAATATATTTCAGTCAGTTTTTTTAATAATTAATCAACATCAGATGGAAGCTGTATACTCTGTTTCCTCTCAGAGATGTGTTCAGTCAGCAGGCTGATTATCAAAACCAGTATTTTATCTCTGTGATTCAGAGTTTTTTTAGGTGGAGCATCTTCAGAATGCATGCCCGAATCTCTTTGGTTTTAACACTGTAGACAATTGGGTTGAGCATTAGAGGAACAAGAAAGTGTAGATAGGAGAGAAACATGTATATACCTGAGCTGGTAGCTTCTTTTTCCCAAAGTGATGGATCATCGACAGGCTGACCAGTGGGGTATAAAATAGTAATACAGCACAGCTGTGGGAAATGCAGGTGTTAAAGGCTTTGAGCCCCTCAGTGTTAGAAGAAATGCTCAATACTGTCCTCAAGATTAGCATGTAGGAGAGGAGAATGAGTACAGCATCCAAAGCCAGTGTGGAGAGCATGACAAAGAGCCCAAAGTCACTGTCCACAAGAGTGCTAGAACTGGCTAGCCTTAAAACATCAGGATGAACACAATATGAATGAGACAGAGCATTCATAGGCTGAAATTGCCGTCTTCCAAGGATCAAGAACAGGGGCAGATGGAGGGCAGCACTACATATCACAATGGCCAGCCCAATGGCCCCAATGCGCTTGGTTGTGAGAATGGTGGCATAGCATAAAAGCTCTCGAATAGCCACATGGTGGTCAAAAGCCATGGCCAAGAGCACAGATGATTCAATAACTGAGAAAGTATGGATGAAGAAGAGTTGTGTAAAGGTTGCATCTCCCACCTCTCTCTGGCCCAGGAGAAAGACAGCTGTCATTGAAGGCAGTGTAGAAGCTGAGAGGCCCAGGTCTGCCATTGAAAGCATGGACAGGAAGAGGTACCTAGGTGTGTGGAGGCTAGGGACAGGCTTGACAATGTACATTATGGTGATGTTGCCCAGCAAAGACACAACATAGATAGAGCAGATAGGAATAGCTGTCCAGCAATGAGAGGTCTCCAGTCCTGGGAGTTCCATCAGTATGAAGATGAAGCTGCTGGCATTATTGTTGTTAAGAACTGCCATAACTTTGGGAAGAGCTTGCCCTGGAAAAATTATGGAGAAGGCAAAAAGTTATTCTTTCACAGCATTTTCCTAGCATCTCATCCCACAACGCCCATGACCCATGCTTGCAGAGTAATAGCACTCTCCTCCTCTTTTTACAGCTCTAAATCCCATTCCTTTAGAAGTTCCTCTAGAGTACAATGCTGGCTCTTTTCTTGGCTGCCACGAAGCCTAGTTTTCAGAGGCTTTTTGTGCCTTTCATTGACAGAAAATTCCTTCCTCATTTCAAGATATGTCAAGTTTTGAAAAATGGAAAGGGAAACTCTGTGGTGAGAGTGCGCGGTACCGATGCATAAACTAGATTAGTTTTAATACCAGAAAATCGGGCTCTAAAGAAACCTAGGTAAGGATAATTGTATTTAATGGCTGCCTGGGGGTTAGAAAGTAAAGTGTAAGAATGTTAATACTGACTCTGAACTCCTGATGTCACCAGAAATATCTTTTTGTCTGAAAGGGATTCAAAAGTAATATATGTGACCAGAAGACAAGCCCAAGGGTTTGGGCTTAATGTGTATGTCTACTGGGTTAAATCCCTTCTCAATCTTTGTTATCACTCTCTGGAAAAGTGTTTGGATAGCTGGTTCAGATGTATGAGATGAAGAAGATGAAGACTAGATAATATTTGCAGCTAGAAATACATGTATTCTCAATGGCATCACACATTTACTGAGCTCCTACTACTTCATTTAAATAATATAATGACAGGCAATCTATAACTTATGCCTTTGAAGGTCTAGTAATCCACTGGCCAACACAGAACATATCCATGAGGGCAATGACCATGGGACAGCTAAACATCCCCTCTGGGAATCTACACTCTCCACAACTCACCTTTTTCATTTTTTTTTTTAAAACTTTATTCAGTTTTGAGAGACAGAGAGAGACAGAGCATGAGCGGGAAAGGGGCAGAGAGAGGGAGATGCAGAATCTGAAGCAGGCTCCAGGCTCTGAGCTGTCAGCACAGAGCCGGACGTGGGGCTGGAACTCACGAACTGTGAGATCATGACCAGAGCCAAAGTTGGATGCTCAACTGACTGAGCCATGCAGGCGCCCCAACCACAACTCACCTTTTTAAAGAATGATCCTGGTACCTTCAAAGACAATTATTAAAGAAAGGAATACAGTGTGAAAACTGAGTACATAGAGTTCAAAAGAAACCTTGGTCACATATATGAAGTTCACACTGAATGATGATTTTCTTTGCTAATACCTTAGGAAATTTCTCTTAACAAGGGAATTTTCAACATGCTCTGGGCAGTCATGACCAGTAGGGGGCAGCCGTGACCAGTAGAACGATCTTCATTGTATTCCACGTTTTCAGACGCTAATTATAATGTTGCCCATAAAGTCATGAAGAATACTTTCAACATGCTAACCATTAGTCTAAGGAAAACCTAGAGAAAAAATTCTGTGAAGAGTGAACAACGTGTCAGAATCAAAACAACATGGCATTTGAACAGTAAACAAATATTGGCAATTATTATAGGGCAAGTTGTGGAGGAAGAAGTGTATAACCACGCATAAGAAAGGCAAAAAGAGGCAGGCCTATCAGATTTGAGAAAGGATCTGCAATGAAAAGAGGAGGACTGAGTTTCTGTGTGTTTATACCCATGGAGAAGTAAAGGTAGCTGAGTACTAGTAGTCATCTTTGTTCTAATAAAAACTCCCTCTGGTTCCAGAGGGCAAGGTGTGCAATGCATACACTTGGTATTCATTAACTTGCCTCAACAGTTTTTCTTATAAGCTGTTAATCGCAGTGTATTTTCAAAAGAAAAGAAAAGCATCCCCCTCCCAAAGTCATATACTAAAATTCTCATGAATGCAGAGAAGTTATAATTATTCATCAAAATAAAACATCTGGGATTCAGCATCAATATTCCTGGGAGAATATTTAACAAGCTGCTATAAATAAAACAGCAAATCCATTACTGAACCATGACGAGTAGGAAAGAGGACAATTTTATATCCAGAAGACTAGATAGTATGTGACTAACCAGTGATCAATTCACAAGTAGGAAAAGTCTCAGGGGCTACTTGGAAGTCTTTGCCTTGACTCTACCTTCTAAGAATGTCGGGAAAGAAAGGTTGCTACTATCAGGCTCTAAAGCATGGTGTATGGATTCTATCTATGTGTCTCATTCTGTCCAGAATAGGTATTGAGCTGTGTAGGAACCAGTCATGTCAGGAATACAAGCTTCCACCCTCCAAGGATTGTGGATCCTCGCCAAATATAAAGCTGAATGGGAAGAATCAAGGACACTAGGGATTTGGGGAATTGCCTGAGACAGGAAAGCAGAGAAAGAAAATAGTACCAGACACTCTATTCTGTGAATAGTATGAAGTAATTGTTTTCAGTATATTTCGATGTGTATTATGTGTCAGGTACATTACTGGACTTTGCAGAGAGGTAATGGTGTATACAAAACCTAATTCTGATAGAGAATAATTATCCAAAGAGCATCATTTCATCTGAAATAGTTGTGGCAATCAGTGAGGAGAAGAGGGAGAGGTGTTTCTGACAGGCCCAGTCATGATGCCAAATGTTTAAGGACCAAGGAGATAAAATCAAGCAGAAGTTAGAAGCATGTATTTCTCTGCTTATTTCTCCTCGCTGTCCACTTCTGAGTATGAGCATATGGGAGAATTAACCCTCCCACATGAACATTTGACAGGATGTTTATGGTCACAAAGTGAGTAGCAAAAATGCTATCTTCTTTATTTGAGCTTTACCAGGAAAAAAAAAAAGAGAGAGAGAGAGAGAAACTTTGAAGATTTTTCAGTCATCTTGTCCAATTCCTGCTAAATTGTTACTGCAATATCCATAAAATAAATGTGAAACTCTGTCTCAGAAAGTAATCCATTCTATAGTGATATTTAAGTAACTCACGAAAGACATCTTTCTGTGCTGCCTTTTGTGCAAATTGGAGAAGTGTTCTAAGCCCTTACTTAGTAATTGACAGTCTAGATTGTACCCGATGAAATGAGCCACCTGGATTTCCTTTACTCTCATAGTCTGAAAGGATTTCTGTATTTAATATTTAGTAAGGAGTAACTATACAATGTTGTTATTCTTTTACTCATAGAGAACGGGTGCATATACAACTCCCTGGATTTGGACTCACAAAGAAATGCTAAAATGACAGGAATTAACAAGGACTGTTAATTTTTTACCTCTGGATAAAGGCTGACTTGCAGTGCAAGCCAGTGTTATGCTTGTCTCTTTTTTTTATTTTGTTTGTTTAATTTTTTACAGTTTATTTATTTATTTTGAAAGGGAGGAGGGGCAGAGAGAGAGAAAGAGAGAGAGAGAGAGAGAGAGAGAATCCCAAGCAGGCTCCACACTGTCAACATGGAGCCTGACTTGGACTTGAACCCACAAACCATGAGATCATGCTTTGAGCCAAACTTGGACACTTAACTGACTGAGCCACCCAGACTCCCCGGTTATGCTTCTCTCTGGACACAATTCACTCCTCAGTTTCTTCCCTAAGTGTCTCATCATTATAAACTGAGGGGCGTTGACATTTTGTTGAATAGTGCCTAATATTCGTAGAAGATAGTGGAAATTTGAATTCCAAAAATCTTGTCTCAAAAATATACAACTTTCTGAGAAACACTGCTGTATTGCCCATACCCTATGGGGCTCTTTGGCTTTACAGACTTTCAAGTTGTTAATGCTGCTTCAAAGCACTAGATGGACAAAGATGGAGTCCTGGAACTGTTTGCACCTGCCCTGGGAAACACTACACGAACTAAGTCACATCAGTTCCTCAGGGAGGAAAACCAAGAAACATACTCTTAACCACAGAGAACAAACTGATAGTTACCAGAGGGGAGGTGGGGGGGGGGGGGAAATGGGTGAAACAGGTGTTAGGGATTAAGGAGGGCACTTGCGATGAGGACCTGGTGATGTATGGAAAGGTTGAAACTATATATATTGTACCCATGAAACTAATATTACACTGTGTGTTAACTAAGTGGAATTTCAATAAAAACTTAAAATACCCCAGCATGAATGCAGAGTTATTATCCTTTTTAAAAAAATCTCAGGGGCGCCTAGGTGGCGCAGTCGGTTAAGCGTCCGACTTCAGCCAGGTCACGATCTCGCGGTCCGGGAGTTCCAGCCCCGCGTCGGGCTCTGGGCTGATGGCTAAGAGCCTGGAGCCTGTTTCCGATTCTGTGTCCCCCTCTCTCTCTGCCCCTCCCCCGTTCATGCTCTGTCTCTCTCTGTCCCAAAAATAAATAAACGTTGAAAAAAAAAATTAAAAAAAATCTCATAGCCTAGGTTCCATTTTATCAATCCTTTAAATCATTTCTTTTAAGACAAGAACTCTACATAGCTTTTCATCCTGGGAGATTTATTAGTAAATATTTGGTGTTGCCTCTGTTATAATATTGTGTGAGAATTATGAATCATATTTTCAGATTTCCAGTTTCCCTCCTTCCCTCCTTTGCTTACCTCTTCCCTCTTGTCTTTCTTACCTAAATTATTTATCAATTATCTAATACGTGTCTTACATAAATGATGTTTGGGTTGGTAGTTGATCTTAAACTTTACGGGAAATAATTGAGTGATTGTTGGGTAAGGAAAGGGGGCCAGGGATTATTCCCCAAAACTATAGAATATATCATATAAGAGGATTAGAGGCACTGTATACCTCCAGCAAATGTTTTTCTTGTCTCAGAGATCCTCACACGGAGTTTACAACCATATCTAGGATAGCCCATGACTTTTCTTGACTTCCATCCCAAGTATGCATACAACATGATTTAAGGTAAGCTAATGTCATTTGAGGAGTTTCTATCACTCACCAGACCCCAGGGCAGGGACACAAGCTTTGTGGATTGTCATGCAGCTGGGGGCTCATGAGGCCCCCTGCCTTGAGCATAGTGCCAAGTAAGCAAGTTTATAAAGCATTGGTTCTGGAGGCTCACAACCAATCCCAGTGAGACTCACACCCAATCCTTGTGGTATAGGATCTCAACAAGCATCAGATGTTCATGTGCTAATCTTAGTGTGTCTTTGCCAGGCCTCTAGGTGAGGTATAATTACACACTAGAACATGGAGCCAGTCCTTCTTTGAACTTCCTTTCTTCTTTTCCCACTCTAAGACATCCTTAGCCCCTTATGAGATATTTTTTTAATGTTTATTTTTGAGAGAGACAGAGAGAGACAGAGCATGAGATGGGGAGGAGCACAGAGAGAGAGAGAGAGAGGAAGACACAGAATCAAAACAGGCTCCAAGCTCTGTATTGTCAGAACAGAGCCTGATGTGGGGCTCGAACTCCCCAACTGAACCGTGAGATCATGACCTGAGCCAAAGTCGATCGCTCAACTGACTGAGCCACCCATGTGTCTTAGCCCCTTAGAAGTAGAAGTTATCACATTGATCCTAGCTTTTTTTGGTCATGGAAACATCTTGTGTCATATTCTGATCTCCAGGACATACAATCTTTATATCCTCCCTGACCCCCCAATTCAGCAGGTTTTTTTCCCTTCAATTGTATATATCTTGGGTGGTGAGAGTTGAATATCTGCAGCACTATTTTCATGAATGATAACATGACCAAGATTATTTTGCACTGATCGGTCTTTGTTACAATAACATACAGCTAACTTTTCCCTAGTGCTGCCCCTTTTCCTCCTCCCTACTTCCTCAAAGTGAGTTTTCAAACTTACTGAGGAATGGGTGAAGGAGATTAAAAAGGATTCACCAGGAACATACGAAAGGGTCCTGGATTTTGTTTTGAAGGTAAAAAGAAGAGTGATATAAGATGCAAAGTTTGGTCATAGTAGGCATGGAGCTGGGCAGGAGTGGCCTGGGAAATTGAAGTAGGGACCAAACTGGGCATGAGGCAGAGGAAACATCCAGGGGTACCACAACCACTTGCTAGTTCAGTGGTTCACCAAAGCACTCATACAATTCAACAGAAAGTTATACTCACGGCTAAGATTTGACATAGCAAAGGACACTGTGCAGGAACAGCAGGAAAAAGGTGTCCATTGTGACGTCAAGAGAGGCCACATACAGGCTTCCAACTGTTTCTTCTCTTTCTGCAAGGGTCACTGTAGCCACAAACCTCAGGGACACATGAGAGATGCCTCTGTCCAGAGAAGCCTGCTTGAGTTATGGAGTCCAGTGTTATTAAAGCAAGCCAGTTACATAGGTACATATCTGTTGCATGACCAGTGTGTGTAGACCCCAAACCAGGCAACAGGACACATGATAAATTCTATATTTGTCTAACATATGCTACCAACCTGGTTCATATTGAACTACTGCTTTGGCATACATAATAACACTACTACTCAGTAACTATGTGAACATTCCAGAGAATTATTTTTAGAGTTTGGTCAAGGACCACTCATGAACATGTCTACAGAGATATGCAAGAACTGAGTAAAATGGATCTGTTGCATTAACTCTTTTCTTGCAGGGATCTTCTGTGCATTTGCAGGAGTATGTCGTGACCATGACCACACTGAACATGGGTCGGAAATGTTTTCATTCAGCATGTGTGAAATATGAATAATTTTTAATGTGACCTAAACATAATTCTAATCCTAGATGACAAAATACAAAAAAGACTAGAAATATTAAATCAAAACTAGGTGGATTCCCATTGTGGATCCTTAAGTGACAAGGAGGATATTTAAGGAAGAGAATATAGCTGGAACAATTGTAATAATTTGCTAGAGAGACAGCAGGTGGTTAAGTAAGAAGGTCATTTATTTTAGGGCATGGAGCATATAATCAGTGACAAAAATTTTGAGCTAGAAAATTATCAAAAAATAATAGTGGTAGCTGTGAGTAAAGACTAACCTGCAAGTGAAGAGGAGCAATGGAAAAGTTTAAATGAGTGCGCAACATAATCTTTAGATTTTGAGAGCTATTTTCAGTTCTGCTTGGAGTTGTTTGAGAATGAAGACAGGGAAGCCAACTAGCAGGATGGCTACATGATCTACTTAATCATTAAGGTCTAAACTGAGGCAGGAGGAGTGGAAATGTAAAAGTGGTGAAAAATATTAAGAGAGTGAAATCTACAATATTGATAAGGGATTGGAAATTACAAGTGAGGGAAAGTGAGAACCATGTGTGGCACTTGGTCTGCATTTTTGGCTGGAGTGAGGGAGTAAAGGGAAATGCCACCCACATACATGGAGAACACAAAAGTGGAAGCAGGAAGAAGTAGCAATCGAGGTTGGAGCAGAATGAGTAAGTTCTTCTTTGGCCTTGTTGAGTTTAAGATTTCCATGTAGCATACAAAGGGAATTATCCCAGAGTGACATGTGAACATATCTGAAATTCAGGAGGGACGCTGAGTTTGAGATTGATATGGCAACATTCATATTCCGGGGGTTAGCAAAAGAAGTGAAAACAGAAAATGCAAGGAGTCAAATTATTCAGAGAGATCAGAGAATAAGCAGAAATGAGGGGTGTTAGAGAAGCCAAAAAGTACAGATATTGAATAACAAGTGAGTGGTCAACAGTGTCAATAATTGATGAGAGGTCCAGGGCTGAAAAGGCAGATTTGAAATACGTTATTTGATTTGTTATTTAGATTTCTTGATGACTTTTGCCCAAGCAATTTCAATAGAATTGTAGAGGCAAAATTTTGTTATAATGGCGTTGAAGAGGAAATGATTTCTACTTCAGTTAAATTGTTGGCAACTATGTTGTTTGAGGATGCATACTTAAATAGCCCCACTATAAAGAAAAACAATGAAATGAACAGTACAAAAGTCAGCATACTGGTTTAATGCGCTGACAGTGGTGAGGTTATGTTCAGGAAAGGCTGCAGAGAAAATTTAGGTGTTGATAACTTATTATTTCATTCCTTAGGTGATATTTATACAGATGCTCATTTAATAAAAATTTATTGAATTGCACATTTATTTCAGTGCAACTTTCTATATGTACTTTATATTCCACCATAAAATATATTTAAATTTGACAAGGAGGAGCAAATTAAGACAATTAATGAATATTTTTCAAGTAGCTTATTTATGCCAAAAAATTTTATTGAAGTGAATTTTATTGAAGTGAATATTATTGAATGGAAGTCAAGGGATGAGATAAGAGTCTTATATGAATAAGGATAGCATGTATAATGAAATTACCCCAGAAGTTTTCTTACAGAGATTGGGGTTGAGTCTGACAATGTTATGGAGATGGGAAGTATTTGCAGAATTCTAGAAACCCCTGCAATACTATTAATGATATTATGTAGGTAAAGCAAGAGGCAGAATTACCTGGAGGAACTGAATTTCTGGAGCTCCCTTTTATCTCCTAAACAACACAGGAATCTTTACATCAGTGAAAATAAATATATCCAAATAACATGTAACTATATGGGCAAATCTCAAAAGCATACATTTGTGACAAAGAATAGTGATTTTTTTTTTTGGAGAAGATTTAAAACAGTGCTATAAAGCACATACATGCATATCACATACACTTTTGTGTATGCTTGTTATATACACACACATCCATTTAACATAATAAAACATGGAAAAGAAAGATAAGGAACAGAGTAAAATTGTATGATTAATTTGGATATTGAGTTTAACATCTATGATTCAGAGAGATGCAAAGAAATTTTGCCTTTATTGTAATTTGTTTTACTTAAAACATTCTGACTCAATTGAGGCAAAATATTATAATTCAATAGAACCATATAGAAATTGTATGGCTTCTGTATGTTTTTTGTATTATTGTTTGCATCTTTTCATCCTTGAAGCATTTCATAATAATCATAATAATAATATAAACAAAAGGGGAAAGAGAGTAAGGTGGATGGCAAGATGGAGTGTTTCAGATAATAAAAGAAACACATTTAGAGATGGACATGTTTGACCATCTTTGAATAAAAGAGATTACATTCTTTTTCTAATATTGGAAGGAAGAATTTTGATGGCATTTCTAGATATAGATTCTTTTATGTATGTGAAAGTGAAGAAAGGGTCTGGTGTGAAGCATAAGTGACTGGAAGAAAGTTGCAGGTATTTGAAATGGCAAGTGTGGATCATGAAAAATGTCACCGAGGGTTTCAAAAATATGCATCCAGACACTGAAAAACCAAATGAATTGAAGATCATTAATTTGTAGCCATTACAGTATGAAAACTCTAGTGTTATTCTTAGGGAGAACTCAAAAGCACAGATGTAAGACTAGAAAATACAAAATATTTAAATTGATTCCAAAGTTAAGTTTACAGTTGAAAAGTATTAAAAGAAAAAAAAATGAGTGCTGATGGAGCTTTTCCTGGAATATGTGTGGTCCATAGTGAATAGGAAAGTCAATGATAAAATGATGGCTGTCCTGGACTTAGGGAAAGTGAGGGATTTGGGACTAAAGATCTCAAGCCCAAAGTCCAAATGCGGTGAAGTCAAGGAGTGAACATTCTTGAAAGACAGAATATGATACTACAGATTGACATACTGGATTTAAACATTATACTTTTTCCAAATGATGATGATTTTTAGAGTGTGGCAAGAGAAGTTTCGTACGTCCAATATAGGTAGAGATTGTTGGTATTGTAAATTTCATGATTTTATAGTTTTTTTAAATAGCAATATTAGATATTCACTTGTTTGCTTCTTTCCTTTACTCCCTACTTCAACAACAATATCATCAATAAAACAAAGCACTATGCAAGCAAGAACTTTGCTTAATTCATATTATATCTTCAGCTCCTCAAAAAGTCAAGGATAAAGTAGGTATTCACTAAAAAGTTAACACCATGTCAAGGTATAGATACAGATGATAAGACCAAGTACTTTGTTCACTCTGTCCAAGATGAACTATAAGACTATAAACTTCTCTGACTAAAATATATGAACCAGTGGACAAAGAAATAATGCAAATAGTTCATTATTTCAGATTTTTATTTCCTGAATAAATTTTATTGTTCAATGTACATTTGTTCAAATCATAGAATAGAAACAGTTTTAAAAGTTACCCAAACCAATATACTGTATAATTCAGAAGAGTCAAACAGAATCTTTGTGGGCTTTTAGAATATCAGCAGCTCTTTGCTTTCATGAAGCATTCTTTCTCTCTTAGGATCGTGCTCATTTATGTTGTAAATGTGACTTGGGATTCTCCTGGTCTTCTTTTGGTGAAGAGTTTCTGAATTTTATCTCGTATCTGCTTGGTTTTCGCTACATACACAACAGGGTTCATCACAGGGGGAATGAGAAAATGCATGTTAGCCATGGTCACGTAGATACATGAGGGAAGTTTGGGGCCGAAGCGGTGCAGTATGGACAGGCAGATCATGGGTGTGAAAAAGAGAATCACAGCACAGATGTGGGAAATGCAGGTGTTGAGAGCCTTGAGACGGCCACCATAGGATGCAATGCTCAGTACAGTTTTAAGTATCAGGACATATGAAAAGAGGATGAAGAGAAAATCAAGTCCCATAGTGGATAGCACCACAAACAGTCCAAAGATGCTGTTGATCCTGGTGTTGGAACAAGAGAGCTTTATGATATCAGGATGCAGGCAGTAGGAATGAGATAATACATTGGAATCACAGAAGCACAGCGTCCTCAAGAGGATGGGGAGAGGCACCTGCACAGTGAATGTTCGCACTAGAATGGCCAAACCTATCCTGGCAATTACACCGTTGGTGAGAATGGAAGAATAGTGCAATGGACGAGAAATGGCCACATAGCGGTCAAAGGCCATTGCCAGTATGATAGCTGACTCAAAATCCTGGAAGGTGTGAATAAAAAACATTTGGGTGAAGCAAGCAGAGAAGGTGAGCTCTCGGGCATCCAGCCAGAAGATCCCCAGCGTTGTGGGGAAAGTGAAGAGGGACAGACCCAGATCAGAGACAGCTAGCATGGCCAGGAAGAGATACATAGGCACATGGAGGGTCTGGTCCTTGCAGATAACTGTCATGATGGTCATGTTGCTCACCAAGGTAATGAAGAACATGGCACAGAAGGGTATGGAGATCCAGATGTGCACAGCCTCCAGCCCAGGTATGCCTGTCACCACAAAGGTGGAGACAGTGGATGTGGTGCTATTGGTGGGCAATATAATGCCAGAAGTGCATGCCTTTCCTAGAACAAAATTTATTGACTCAGTCACAGATGTTAAAATTTGACTTGAACCTTTGACAACTCATAATACACCTTACTTTAAATTGACCCTGAGTTGTCTCTAATATGAGATTAAATGCTGTTTCCCAACAGAGCATCTAAGCCTCTAGACTAACAAACAAGACCTGCTTTTTTTGATCAAATTCCCTAGATATTGTAGCTTTATGAAGGAAAAATGAAGACAAAAAAGTATCATTGGTATTTAGTTTATCTAAGTACTTTAACTGATATAATGTTTGTTATAAATAAATAAATAATAAAAAATCCAAAGTATATGATCTGTTCAAGTAAATTTCTTTTAAAAATCCATGCAAATTCATACTTGTTACTGTAATTACAGTGGTACATTCCTGGGTATTTCTTACTGCCTTAGACTACCTTGATCCATATTAGACAAAGCTACTTAAACTGTAGTTCTTGGCACATTTTGATATCCTATTATTTCTCCAGTGAGATGAGTGCAGAAATTTAAATAAACCTTTGATTTAAAGGTTTATTTTAAAGCCTGGGTGGCTCAGTCGGTTAAGCATCTGACTTCAACTCAGGTCATGATCTCTCAGTTTGTGAGTTTGAGCGCTGCAGTGGGCTCTGTGCTGACGGCTCAGAGCTTGGAGCCTGCTTTGGATTCTGTGCCTCCCTCTCTCTCTGCCTCTCCCTGCTCCCTGTCTGTCTCAAAAATAAATAATAATTTTAAAAAGCTAAAAATAATAAAAAAGTAAAATAAATCTTTAGAAACTTTTGCATTAATTGACATAATGTATCTATGCTTTAATTTAAATAATTTAATTTAATAATACTAATTATTATTAGTATATAATAATAGGGTTATTATTGCATGTATTTTTCATTTCATTTCCATTAAACATAATTTTAGTTATATTTATGAAAGTATTTGGTGATTGCAAAATTTTAAGTATACCTTCACTCCATAGGTTATGAAGCACTGTTTCATGATAATTCATTGTTGAATATAAATGTGTTTTTTTTTCAATTGAACATGAACAAAAACAGCAAGAATTTAGTTCTATATATTTAAAAATACTAAAATTTTGAACAAATTGTTTAATTTTTTTAATGTTTATTTATTTTTGAGATAGAGACAGAGTGCAATCTGGGGAGGGGCAGAGAGAGAGAGGGAGAAACAGAATCTGAAGCAGGCTCCAGGCTCTGAGCTGTCAGCACAGAGCCTGATGAGGGGCTTGAACTCACGAACTGTGACATCATAACCTGAGCCGAAGTCGAAGTGATTGAGCCACCCTGGTGTCCCTAGATTGCTTAATTAAAAAAAAAAATCATGTTCATGGTTATGTTTGACCATGTTTGACCAAAGTATTGTAAATATTTTGAATTTTAATTAAAAAGATCTAGAGATATTTTGCATAGTTACTATGTACTTGTGTAAGCAAACAGTTCATTTTTAATGATGATAACAAAATGTTATACAATGCCTATTTTATTGACTTAATTCAATATAGGTATGGTTATTTATTCATCCAAATATTCAATAAATATCAATTATTTTTCTCCATATTCTTATTGGCTCTAAGCTTGAAGATTATAACAAAGATCTAGGAAAGTAAAATTAGCAACTTCTTTGAAGAAGTGACAAGCTTATTTAATAATCAACAAAATGCACAGTATGTCAGAGATGAGACCGTTTTCATAGTCTTCATTACCAAAACTTATTTATTTAAATAAAACAATGAATCTTGTGATACACTGAATCTCTTTCCCACAGACAGCAAAGTACACATTTTTATGAGTTCATCTCTCACCAGATTCTGTTTTTATGGAACTACATAGACATTGCATTTATACTTATATACCCTTCCTATCGTAGCAGTTATCTCACAATGACAATAAGCCATACAAATATTTGCACGTATGCCTTTCCCAACCCCTCATCTACCCTCACTCACCAATGTCATCCTTGGTATCATTTGTGGGCCTTTGTAGAGATGTGCACTTCTAAATCATCATTCCCTGGGTGGAGCTGATGGGCCTTAGCTGTGGTGGCCTGAGTATTTCCCAGCTGTTCCTATTTGAATTCTCCCTTAAGTCTAATCTTTGGTCAGATTAAGAGTCTCAGATAAAATAATAATGTTTTTTTTTTAAGTTTTTCTATAAAGTCTGACTACCTAACTTGGTTGGCATTGTGGGTAAGAAGCTGGAAGATCCAGCCCATTTGTCTCTGCTTCCATTTGACAGGTTAGTGAATTTTTCAAAATCTCAATTCAAGTCAATTTGGATCAGACTTTTAGAAATACTAACAAGGGATTCACTAGATTTCTATGCATTGTGTTTAAAAATTACAAAAATTGGAATTATCTTCAAGAGGCTTTATTAGTATTTTTTTTAATCTTGAGTTTTGTTTTAAAAGATAGAGAATGGAGGTAGAATGGCTAGAAAACTCACTCTTTGTTGGGTAAAACTCATTCTGCTTAGTCAAATCATTGCACCTTCCAACATTAAGGGTCTGGTGCCATGTTTATTCACAATGCCTTTTATTATGCATGGGTTTTGCAAAGCATTTTCAGAATCCAGAGTCTACACTTGTTGTTTTCAAAGGATGTTCATGTTTAGATATGAGGCTGAATCTCATGGTCGGTGTAAACATAGGCATGGGTAGTTGTGCACTTCTCTAGTTCAGGAATACGTTAAACCCACTCACTTTTCTTTGGCTCAGTAGCATTGTCCAACTGTTTCAGGTTCTTGAGGGAAAACAAATTAGAGATACTTTCATAGAAAGAAACACCTCTAGATTCCTGTAGTTCCTCATGTTACAGGCTAGAGTGTCTATACTCACTAATTTATCCATAGTCTCTTTGCTCTTAGTCTTTTCCAAATGCAAGTAAACAATATCTTCTCTCTTACCTGACATCTCAAGGTAGAGTGTTTGCTAAAGTCCTGCAGGGGCAGCTTTCTCTTCCATGTCCAAAATCAAGAGTCCTATGACTTGGTTTGAGCTTCTTTATTATTCATGCAGCTATCTCACGAGGATATAATCTCCTAGGAAGCCCCAGTCTCTTCTTGATTTATTTATTTTGAAAGTTTTAATTTATTTATTTTAAGAGAGAGGGAGCATGCACACATGGGAAGTGCAGAGAGAGAGACGGAGAGAGAAAATCCAAAGCAGGCTCCACACTGTCAGCACAGAGCCCGATGCAGGGCTTGACCCCACGAAATGTGAGATCATGATCTGAGCCATAATCAAGAGTCTGACAGTCAATTGACTGAGCCACCAGGTGCCACTTTTCTTGATTTAAAGTCCATTCTTCATTGTTTCCTAGGGAAGCTCCAGAAATAGCCCAAGTACTGGGTACTTTTTTTGCATCAGGTTAATTGAAAGCCTCTCATTAAGTCTTGGTGTCATCTCATTTCACTCTGAAGCGAATTGTTTTAATGTAGTATCTACATCTTGGGATTGTTCATGTCTTCTACAATATATTTTGAGATTTCTCAAAATTTAATTGCTTCACAGACATCTGTTTGAATTCTGCTATTGTTCCATTTATACTGTATGTTTCAGAAACCCTATAGAATATATGTAGAAATTACCTTGGAATTCTGAAATTATAAACTATATAAACTTTCCCATCATCATTCCACACTACCCCTACACACACCATGCACCTTACACATAACTGCATGTCAAGGACCTTTTTTGTCATGTAGTTTCACATAAACATATGGACTTTCAGGCTAGCAGAATGCACAGATTCAATGGCATTCAACAGGAGTAGTCAAACTTCCACAAGTTCCACAAAATAGCATTAGACCCTCCTTGTGATGAATCATGTTAAGGAATTAAAAAAAAAACACTTTTATGTGTCTTTTATTATTTACCTTCTCACATAAAAAGCCATATATTCTTCTCACTTCAATTAGCAAATCATGTTCAGTTTGAACAAGCTGAAATTCAAATATATTAATTTATCGAACCCCCCCGTCAGACAACTAATATGTAGCCAATCTAGGATTCAAAGGTAATTCATGGTCCCCAGCATGTTCTCCCTTTATCAAAATATACTTCAAAAATAACATCAAAGTTATAATTTTTATAAACCTGACTTGTAATGATAAAGTATCTTTTCTCTGATGAAAAATGTTTTATTTCCCCTTCTATGGAAGAAAAGCAATCATAATGGAAATCACTTAAGTGCAAAATTGGTTGATCAGCTATCTCCACTGATTCTTCTTGTCCTGATATTCTATATTCATAATATAGATGTGAATTGAAGCCACTAATATATATAAATAAAATACCACTGAGAATGATATATTACCCAAAGTAGCTTCCTATTTCCCTGGGTGTTTTTGTCATTATTATTTTTTTAATTTAAAGATAGAAATATTGAAATATAGATTATAATTAATAATCCTTTACTCATTAAAATTTTTTGTGTGACTTAGATTAAAATAAAATAGGTAGTTTCCTGTCTACTCAAAGTTGTGAAGACCTATGACCTTTGAGAAAAAGTATAAGTTAAATGTGGGACTGGGAACCAGAGAAAGAGGTCTTGCATAAATGATTCCTAACATGTGAGGACAGATTCTTAGATGAGGTGTTCAAACTGAAAGTTCAGTCACCTCCAGGAAAAAGAATATTTCTTTTTTTGTATTCTCCTGTTGATTTGTCAGATATATCAAGGCCCAACACAGAGAAGGCGTTACATAAATCTTACATTAGTATTAACAGATCCAGCAATATGCTATTTATTGAAGATATGCATTGAACAACTTTGTGTGTTAATGTGTTAATGACAGTAGCTGTATTCTTGAGATATAGCTGTGAGAAATGACTATATAAAATGTCATTATGGAATTCATCAATTTAACGTCTCAGGAGCCTTTGAGAATAACTAAAGATAATACATATAAAGATGTGTAGAATCTCAGAGTACTAGGTAGTATACACCATTTAACTCCAGCTTTACTAAATGTAAAAATTCCTACTATTCCTATCAGTGAAATGGCAAACAGAACCAAGAACACCTGAATAAACACAGAACATATCCAGACTGTGAACTGAGAATACTTATGTCAACTCTCTTACTTGTGCAGGAACACTTTTGCACAAGGAATTAAAGATGTAAAACAGCAAATAAACCCATCCTTTGTTTTATTAAATTCCTGAAAATAAATTTATTCAAATAATCAATAGGCAATCTGGGCAAATGGAAATTATTTGAGAGAAATTGATTGCTCACATAGAAAAACAGCTTAGGTCCTTTATCAAACGACAGTTTATTTATCAAGATGGCTTTCACTTTCCATACCACATTATTTCTATCCTAAACTATTATGCCATGAGATTTATATATTGCCATTCAGTTCCAACCTTCAAAAAGATATCTCAGATCTTGGGTCCGGATCCCAAAACCCTAGAAATATCCCAACCTGACCACTTTCTTCTGAAGTACTACTGGAAATATGTCAAAGTAGTGTTCTCTATTAGTTCAATTCGTAAGTTATGGATCTAGTTTATACTTGGTGTCCTACCATGGCTTAAGACCCCATAATTCATGAATCTCCTGCTTGGAGATATCCAAGATGCAACATGAGGTAAACCTCATGTTGTGCCTGGTCTCCACTTCTTAACACCGAGTTTCAAATTACTGAGATTATATTTCATCATGAATAAGGAACACTTGCTTTTATGCAATCCTTTCACATTTGCTTCCGTTGGTGCAAATTTGCCTTATTAATAGACATACTTTTGTTTGTCTTTCTGTTGTTATTGCTAATTTGTGTGTTTAAGAAGTTTCACGTGGGTGAAGGCAAATCCACAACTTGGTGTCAACTCTGTCCTTGAGATGGCTCCAAGGACTGATGAAGACAGAAGGCCTCCACAGTACAGCAGACTTAAAGGAGCAATTTTGCCTTGAGTGACCAAAAGGATTAGGAGAACTTGTCTCAGCTCTTTTCCTGTTTACCATGGGAATCTGGTTGGGGGAGAGAGAGCTCTTCTTTTAATGTTCTATCTGCCAGGAATTGCATATTTATTAAATCTTCAGTTTAGATAGCCAGTAACTAAGGACCCAAGACACCAGGTGCATGAACAATTTAATTTCCCAAGTATTATCAGGCATGTATTGATTTGTCTCATTCCAAGTGTTTTCCTCTCCATGACAGATTACGCATCTTAACTGTAGCTGTGCCAAAACTCTCATTAGTGCGCCTGTCTTTTCAAATGCCATATTTATACCAAATATAATTTATAATGACTTTGGCCTCTTTGGGAAAGTCTCAGTGTGAAAAATTGTCTATTTGAGAAGTGCCCTAAAATAAAAAAGAAGTAAAATGTGAACTTGTGACTTGTTTAAAGGAAGCTTCCAAAAGGAATTCAGGCAGGATTGTTAGACTAGGTTATTAGCATAAATAAGTAGACAAAATTTTACAGAGAACTTTAGTTTATGAAAATATGATCTAGTACTCCCATATACATCAATCAGTTGATATATTGGTAGAAATTACAGTTGAAAAGTTTGACTTTGAAAAATTTGAGTTTTACTGTCTAATATTACCCAGAATAATCTTAGATGCAACTATTTTGACACAGTGAAGGCAGAATCACAGTGGAGGCAGGACAAGGATATAAAGACATGAAAAGGTTTTGAGGGTGACTCTGAATGGGGTCCTGGTTTAGAAATTTGGATTTAATGATGTTCCCCAATCAAGTGCCTACATGGACTCAAATTTTCTGAAAAATAGTTTGCCTTTATTTTAAATATAAAGATAGAACTGAGATAATAGGGACTCTAAAAGTATCTATTTGAATATTTTGAAATACGAATTTGAGTAATTTACCAAAGAATTTGCACACATGTCCAATAATACATAACAAAGATCATACCTTACTAATAATCAATATAACAATACAAATTAAGGGAATAACAATACACTTTTTTTTCCCATTTGGTCTAGTATGTTAGGAAATTTAAGAGATTGGCAAGTGTGAAGGAAAAGAAGTCAAATCTTTATACTTCTCTGGATGTATATTTATTTAACATTTTTGAAAGGAAGCTAAACAGGAATTAAATATGTACTAAGATGGTATAATTATTAATATTTGTGAAACATAAGCAGTCTAAAAATCAGAGAGGTGCTTAATATATTACATTCTTATTGTGCAGTATTAAGTATCATTTATTTATTTATTTTTTAAGGAGGCTTCATGCCCAGCATGGAACCCAGTGTAGGGCTTAAACTCATGACCCTGAGATCAAGACTTGAGCTGAGATCAAGAGTGTGACATTTAACCTACTGAGCCACCCAGGGTCCCCAATATGAACTATCTTTTAAAACTCAGAGGGACATTTTTTGTACTGTCATGGAAATATGCCTTTGATAAATCCTTGAGAAAAAAACCCACAAGATATAGAAAGATACAGTCTGAAGTCATGTACTAAATAACTTTAATATATTTTCTTTTTTAAATGTTTCTTTTCTTTTTTTAATGTTTATTTATTTTTGAGACAAAGAGAGAGAACTTGCCCATGTGAGCACACAAGTGGAGAAGGGGCAGAGAGAGATTGGGCAGAGGACCCGAAGCAGAAAGCCTGATGCGGGGCTCGTGAACTTAGAAATCATTACCTGAGTTTAACTTGGATGTTTAACTGACTGAGACACCCAGGCATCCCGAAATTTATTTTATTTTTTATGCAGAAAGATAAAGTTAGACAGTTTTGTTTTGTTAACTCTGGGGAAAATAGTTGTTGCAATAAATTACATGGAAAAAAGTTTTGACAGCATGCAAGTATTTATTTGTATTAAATACTTTTTTCTTTTTAAAAATTTATTTATTTTGAGAAAGAGATAGAGAAAGGCAGAGAGAGAGAAGGAGAGAGGGAAGGGAGAGAATCCCAAGCAGGCTCCATGCTGTCAGCGCAGAGCCCAATGTGGGGCTCAGGAACCCATGAACTGTGAGATCATGACCTGACTCAAAATCAAGAGTGAGATGCTGAACTGACTGAGCCACCCAGGAGCCTCTGTATTAAATACTTTTAAGTAGTTATTATTCTATTTGCTAAGAAGCTTAACATTTCCTAAACAGCCGATCTTGTTTAAACATAGTTCTGGTTTACATGTTTTCACTCCAGCTTGCTTTTCATATAACAAAGGAAGAAATTGCTCAGATCCACTGTGTTCAAATAAAAATGAAAGCTTTTGGTTTCTCCAGGACAAAAAGATGCTCTATGGTGTACAATATCTAAAAGATGCTTCCTCCTTTCTCAGATCCCTTGGGGTGAAAATAAATTTAAGCTTCTTAGCTAGGGGTTGGGAGCCCACAGTGCCTTTTAAATCTCAGCAGAGCTTTCTGGGTACTTGGGAGACCTTCTCTTGTTGGCCTGTAAGCTACCATTAAACAACCAAGCCTTTGAAGTAAAACTGCTTCCGCACACAGAGCTGTGGGGTTTTGTGTCTTCCAGGGAGGGACAGTCCTGCCAACAGACACATGGGAAAGTGAAAAGGCCATTCGCCGTGTAGTAAGTGAAGTATTTCAGAGATAAATAATAGCAACTACCATTGTAAATGTCCTTTCAAGTAAATTGGTTATAATGTTCTTTCAAGTAAACTTATATAATAATAACCAGTTTTCCAAGGTAAAGGGACCCATAGGAATGGCTAGTGTTGAGTTAGGGTATGTGAGATTTGGGGACTAAATTGTTCAGAGAATCCTGTGTTTGATAACCAAACATTTTAAAGTTAACTGTAAGGTTAAAGTCACATGCTTGTTTGAATTTCATCTGTATTTTCTTCTGAGTACTAATTGGTGTAGTCATGATCAATTTAAAGAGTATCTGTTAATGCTACCTGTGCATATTGTGGTTACACAGCTAGTATTAGATTCCTGAATTACATGGACTGCATTTCTTGATTTAATAGCTTTCCCTGGAATCCTGAAACCTGTGTCTCAGGAATATATTTTGCAGCATGAGTTAGATTTGACTCAATCAGCATGTTCTGTTTTTAGGTGCTGTTTTTAGGTTCATGGAGAGAGCAAATGCTTTTGCAAATTTTGGGACTTTTCTCCCCACCTTGTTTAGCAAAAGTGCTTTTCCCAATATAAATGTTGAGTTCATGCCTACTGGTAATAATAGTCATCTTCTTTACAAGTTTCAAGATGAGGATATGTGTTTTGGGAAAATGACCATTTAAAACCAAACTTAGGTGTTCAGATAAAATATAAACTTGACCTGGGTGAAGAGCTGTTCTGCTAATATTTAGAGACTTGTCAGTCTGCAACGTCAATGCTGTATTCATAATACTAAGCTGCCATAATATTCCTGATCTCGGTTCTCTGTAAAGTCGCTATAATTTTGCAGAATTACACAAGGAAGGTTGTTCCTTTGCACAGGAAACATATTTGCTTTTACCCAACTGATGCTTCTTTAGAATCCTCCTTAAATTCAACTGATCATTGGAACCATCTGCAATATCCCTAAGTTAAAATTTATACAGAGTGAAGTAGATATGGATATAAATTTGATATATACCTCTCAATCAGACCTCAACACAGTACTACACAGTGACTTTTGCAAGTTTTGTTTTTCAATTCTGTCAGCATTATAATAAGCTCTTTTACTGTTTTCTGTTTAGTCTTTCTAAATACCCATTAAGAGGTATGATTACCCATATCTTGACTGCAAGGAATATTAGTTCTTCGAAAGGTAAAATGACCGTTGAAATTACATAAGAGGGAAAAGACAAAGCCAATTTTTAAACCATAATAATTTAGTTTCTTTCATAATGCTGTTTTACTTTAATGCTTTACTCCAATGCTTGGAATGATACCTGACAAACAACATTCTTGTTAAAATGTACATAATTGATATAAGGTAGTATGACATGACATGACATGACATGATGTGACATGACATAAAATGACATAGTGTAACTTCAAAGGGGAAGCAGGTAAAATAAAATTTTCCTTTCAGCAGCTGATATAAGAATGGATTTAGAGCTAGATCTTTTCTTACTTTAAGTTTGTTTATTTTTTGAGAGAGAGAGAGATCATGAGCTGGGGAGAGGCAGAGAGAGAGGGAGAGAGAATACCAAGCAGCTCAGAGCCCCATGTGGAGCTCGAACCCATGAACCATGCGATCATGACCAGAACTGAAATCAAGAGTCAGACTCAGTTTAACTGACTGAGACACCCAGGCACCCCAAGCCATATCATTTCTTTAACTAAAAAAATATTTATTATATTCATATATAACATATTATAATATGTAATGTATAGTTACATTATAAATGCATTTATATTTAAATATATTTGAATAATTATATAATTACCTGTGTAAAATATTATAAATAATATTTACATATATGATATATTTATATGTAAAAATAATAATCAAAGAAACAGGGCTAATGGGATGGAATAGAATGAATTATATTCAATTTGTGTTTGAAGCTGGAGTTATAGTAAAACAAGAAGCTTTTATGCTAGTAACTAAGATGCATTCATAACAGATACATGTATGTGAATGACTATATTTATGTATGTGTAATTGCAGGATATTTTTATAATCAGATGTGTTATGTGTTTTTAGCCCACTGCTACCAGGGGCATTTCTCAATTATACATGTTTAAGATAGAGCCTTTAGTAAATCAAAGTGAAACTTTTTTAGAAATTTGTGTAAGAACATAGCTTTTGGTTGGACTTTGAAGGAAAAATACCCCCCCACACACATATATATAACACACTCAATATCCATATATTATTTTGGTGAATTAATATTTATATTAATTAATTTGTTTTCTGATAGAAATTCAAGTACTAGGATCCAGGAAATGTATATTGACTTCACCACTAGTATTTGAAGATGGGCCAGGTATCAGCTATTCTTTAATTTTTTCTAGAATTCTCTTTCTTTTATTCTTTCCTCCCTCTCTTCCTCTTTTTCTCTTCCCTTCTTCTTTCCCTGTATACCACTGTCTTTTTCTGCCTTTCCATCTCTGTTTCTGTTGCCTCTTTTCTTTCTCCAACACATATTTAAGCTCCTCATTGACCTGGAATATTGGTTTGATCAACTTGACCTTACTTTTTTTTTATAATGTATTCAAAAATATAAATAACACATGGGAGAGGTTTGATAGACACACTAGGTAGATACTCTGACCTATATGTATATATAACAGCTTATATATACATATCACTTCTCTCATATACTTTGATTTTTAATAAAATCCATTCATGGTTTTAATATGAAATCTTAGAGTAAAAGAATGTGAGAGTATATTATTTTGTAGAAATATTTTAATATTTCCTAACAATCAGTGTGTGTCCTAGCGAAGTTAATAAGGATTTTTATAATGTTTGCAATTCACTTAGACATACATTTTTATTGAATTGAGTATGATAAAGGCCAAGAAACAAATGTTGATTGGTAAGGTTTTAGGCAGTGAGTGTGCAGTATGCTTTTGCTCTGTCTCATACATTTAATCCTCACAGAATTACTTAATAAAGTATCATTAATACAAATTTACTGAAAAAAAACCCTGAAATTTAGTGAAATCAAGCAATTTACCTCAATCCTTATTAATCAAGTCAGCCATTTACCTATACAAATTGTTTATCATAATATATAAGGTTTTTCAGGTAAAAAATCTCATTTAGAGAAATAACCTGTAATCTCAAGTACTTGTAGATTAGTCGACAGGGCAGAAAAATAATAAAAAATTCAAAAGTTTATGGGTGTAATGATAGAAGCATTAAAAGGTACCAAAGAAGGAAGTTTGTTCAATTATTTTGAAAGGGATCAGGGAATACTTTTTGGACAAGATAAATTTGAGATTTATTTTTAAGACTGAAGAGAAGTTCATGAGGTATGTAAGAAAGAGGGATATTTCTGGAGAAAACACAAGAAAAAGTTGTAAGCATCAATAAGGGTTAAATTAGCCCTTATACTTAGGGTACGCATTTGAATTTCCTTTGAAGCATATGGGTAGAGATATCTATGGGTCAGCTGAATATATATTCAGAAAAGGTATGTGGGTAGGATATGGAAATTTGGGAGTTAACTAAAGCCTTGAGAGTACTCAAGTTGCCCATAAATTTTATATAAATCTGAAAAGAAGAGAAGAAGATAAGTAAATCAATTTGAACTAGAGAAGCCATGCCTTTTGTTCAAAGCCACCTTTAGATTTCTAAGAGATAGGATGCACGTAGGGTGTTATAGTTCTTTAAAATGGAGAAAAAATGAAAGACACTGTTGACAAAAATATTAAAAGAGGACATAGAGATTTTTTTTTCAGCGTGGATGTGCACCATTTAGATCAGAGTCAAATAGGTAAATGTGTAAAAAATATAACTTGGCACTCATCCTAGATACAATAAATTTCTAGTAGTGGGGTCAAGTAATTTCACAGACTACAGTGACATTTTCTTTATGAATGAGTTGAAAGGAAGGATTTGCAGAAGATATCCTGAAGAGATACATTTTGATGAAGTACAGAATTAGAATAATTTAAAAGCTATTTATTAGACAAAAATATTGTATTTTTGGTTAGCTTTATGGAGGTGAAAACTACCTAGAATAAAATTTACCCATTTTAATAGTACAATATGATGAATTAAAAAAATATATATATATATATACACACACCATTCAATCAGTACATTAGCCATGGTATGGGCATTTTCTTTAAAAAAATTTTTTTAAATGTTTATTCATTTTTGAGAGAGACAGACAGACAGAGCAGGGGAGGGCAAAGAGAGGTGACACAGAATCTGAAGCAGGATCCAGGCTCTGAGCTGTCAGCACAGAGCCCGACATGGGATTATGACCTGAGATGAAGTCGGACGCTCAACTGACTGAGCCACCCAGGCACCCCAGTATGGGACATTTTCATCTCCCAAAAAGACAGTTCTGCCTGTTTGCAGCCAATGTCTTCACACTCCCTGTTCATCTCTCAAACCTCTGAGCAAATATCACTATGACATTGTGTTTTCTAGAATTTCATATAAATGAGGTCATACATCTTTGATCTTTTATTTTTGCCTTCTTTCACATGGCATTAGTGATCCATTCATTCTGTTGCATCTATCAGTAATCTCTTCCTTTTTAAAAAAAAGTTTATTTATGTATTTATTTTGAGAGAGAGAGAAGGAGAGAGAGGGTGAGAGAGAATCCCAACTAAGCTCTGCACTGTCAGTGCAGAGCCTGACACAGGGCTTGAATTCACGAACCACAAGATCATGACCAAAATCAAGAGTCAGATACTCAACCGACTGAGCCACTCAGGCACCCCCCTCTTTGATTTAAATTGTGTGGATTTGTCACAGTTTGTTTATTCATTCAACAGTGGTTGTATATTTGGTTTTTTTCTGTTTTTTTTGCTAGTATGAATAAAAATATTATGGATAAATGTGTACAAGTCTTTGTGTGAACATGAGTTTTCATTTCTCTTGGACCAACTTTTTTTTTAATTTAATTTTTTTAATGTACACCCAAATAAGTTAGCATATAGTGCAACAATGATTTCAAGAGTAGATTCCCTAATGCCCACTACCCATTTAGCCCATCCCCCCTCCCCACAACCCTTCTAGTAACCCTCTGTTTGTTCTCCATATTTAAGAGTCTCTTATGTTTTGTCCCCCTCCCTGTTTTTATATTATTTTTGCTTCCCTTCCCTTATGTTCATCTATTTTGTGTCTTAAAGCCCTCATATGAGTGAAGTCATATGATATTTGTCTTCTCTGACTAATTTCACTTAGCATAATACCCTGTAGTTCCATCCATGTTGTTGCAAATGGCAAGATTTCATTCATTTTGATTGCTGAATAATACTCCATTGTATATATGTACCACATCTTCTTTACCCATTCATCCATCAATGGACATTTGGGCTCTTTCCATACCTTGGCTATTGTTGATAGTGCTGATATAAACATGGGGGTGCATGTGCCCCTTCGAAACAGCATACCTGTATCCCTTGGATAAGTACCTAGTAGTGTAATTGCTGGGTCATAGGGTAGTTCTATTTTTAATTTTTTGAGGAACCTCCATACTGTTTTCCAGAGTGGCTGCAGCAGTTTGCATTCCCACCAGCAGTGCAAAAGATCCTCTGTGTCTGCATCCTCGCCAAAATCTGTTGTTGCCTGAGTTGTTAATGTTAGCCATTCTGACAGGTGTAAGGTGGTATCTCACTGTGGTTTTGATTTGTATTTCCCTGATGATGAATGACGTTGAGAATTTTTTTCATGTGTTGGTTGGCCATCTGGATGTCTTCTTTGGAGAAGCGTCTATTCATGTCTTTTGACTCTTGGGCCAACTTTTAAGAGTGAAATTTCTGGGTACTGCTAACTGTATGATAAGTGTATGTATAACTTTATAAGAAACTGCCAAACTGTGTTCCAAAGAAGTTGTACCACTTACATTCCAGGAGAGAGAGTTCCAGCTGTTCATATCCTCATCAACACATGGCATTTTCAGTCTTTTTAATTCTAGCCATTCTAATGGTATCCTATTGTATTTATTTACATTCACCTAATAAATAATGATGTTCTACATCTTTTCATGTACTTAGTTGCCATCCACATATCAAAATAGTTATGAAGCTAAAAATAGAAACTCAATTTTTCAGTTCTCCATATTTTAATTTTATATTCTGTGCATCAATAACCTATTTACTTTAAATTTGGCTTTCACATTTCCTGACACATGGTTTCTCCTTTATAGGTTTGCAAGTATCCTGAACTACAGTCCTATGTGCATCTTACTATGTTGGCTTTTAATAACACTTTCTTTAATTGGCCCACTTTCTCCTTCATTGGTATTCCTGGTCTGGAGGCTGCACATATATGGATCTCCATCCCCTTCTGTATCCTGTACCTCATAGCCCTTGTGGGTAATGCTGTTCTTCTTATCCTAGTTAGAGCAGAGAAGAACCTTCATGAACCTCAGTTCTATTTTTTGGCTATGCTAGCCCTTACTGATCTAGGCCTTTCATTGTCAACAATGCCTAGTGTCTTGGCTATCTTCTGGTTTGATGTCCGTGACATTGGCCTTAATGCCTGCCTAACCCAGATGTTCTTCATCCACACCCTCTCCTCAGTAGAATCAGGTGTCCTGGTGGCCATGGCTTTTGACCGTTTGGTAGCTATCTGTGCTCCATTAAACTATACCAAGATCCTTACCCACTACACCGTTGCCTGCCTTAGTGGAGCTGCCCTCATACGAGGTGCCACTCTGCTGGCTCCTCTGCCTTTTTTCCTTAGGACTTTTCCTTTCTGTGGGGCCAATATCCTGTCACACTCCTATTGCTACTACCCAGATATGCTGAACTTAGCCTGTGGGGACATTACCTTCAGCAGTGCCTATGGATTGGTTTTTGTTCTCTGCACATTTGCAGTGGATGTTGTCTTCATCTTAGCTTCATACATGAAGATCTTGGACACCATTATGAAGCTGGAGACTCAAGACAGAAACTGGAGGTCACTGCACACCTGTGCCTGTCACCTATGCATGGTGCTTGTGTTCTACCTGCCCCTAATCAGCTTGGCAGTGCTGCATCGTTATACCCAGGACACTTCCCCAATTCTGTATACCACCATGAGTAATGCCTACCTCCTCATGACACCACTGCTCAACCCTCTTGTCTATAGTCTCAAATCCCAGCAGATCCAGGCTGCCCTGCGCAAGCGATTTTGGGTGCAACGTGTCATTGCTGGGGAATGATATTTTCTCTATATTAGAAGAGATAACCAATTTAAAAACTGCTATTCAGGATCTACTGTGTGCCAAGTAGTATGTTAGGCACCATGAATTCAAAACAATAAAATACTTAGGTTTTCTCAAGAAATATTTAATCTAACTAATGAGGGAAAGGGAGGCAGAATGCTTAGGTAAAAGATCATAACTGTGATCATGAATGATGACTTTGGTAGTGGTAAGGAGAAATGACAACAGGAAGCCAAGCTCATTGTGTTTGGTGTGTGAGTTGGAGGAAAATCACATCGCTCCAGGTGTTAAACTGAGGAGTCCAACTCTGGATTGTAAAAGATCAATGAGGGATTAATTTTATAGAGAAAACAAAATGTCTCCTAATTCTTGACTGGCAATGTTGTTTAAGCTGAAGCACGAAAATTCAAAATTGATGATAAATTTATGACGGTATGTTTATTATTTCTGACTACTTCTTGTAGTTGGATACTAGCTAATGTCTGAACCTTCTGACTTTTAACAAAAAGTAAAGGAGCTTTCTGAAAAGAATAATATATAAGGATCTGAGAAATAGTTATTCTTACTCATTTTGCTACTTCATTCAGAATTCATGCTTTATTTGGATATTGTTTTATTTCACATTTCACACTGAGGGTAGATAGGGTTATATGCTGCCTGTTAAAGCAAGGCTACATCTTTTTTTGTTCTCCTAACTTTCCAAGAGGAAAAACAAAGTCATTTATTCTTTTCTAGGGTCAGCTCTTGAAGTTAGAGTAAGCAAAGGAAGAATTGTCCTGCTAGGATCAGCATAGGAAGCAAGTAAAGAGAGAGACTTAATTGTCCATGGGAATGAATAAACATGCAGTTATCATTAGCAAGAATGTCAAACAACTTTAAGAGAGCTTTGAATGAATTTCTAAAGGATAGCTCAAGCAATCAACTGGAAAATATTTTAATGTCTGACATATTCGGTAGACACCAGAATCATATAAAAGACATAGATTTAATATTCATATAGCTTACATTCTACCCATGGAAATCAGGAAATAGCAGCAAAACCATGTTACATAATGTAATTAGTAAGGCTGAGACTTGCTTTGAATTGTTAATATGAATTCAGAGGAAAGTAAGCTAGTGAGGACTGGGGTTGCCAAGAACTTCGGCCTGCAAGACAGAGAAGATCAAGAGAAGAAGTATTATGGAAGCTGGAAATCTATCTCAATTCCAAAAGCATTCAGTAAGCTCTTTTAGGTATTAACAAGATAAAGGGAGTTATTTTTTTTTTAAGTATGGTCTTTACCTTTATGGAGAGATTATTTGAGGAGTATAATTAAGACGCTGAAAAAATTAAATAAAATTCTAATTCTTAAACTGTTTCTTCATCTTTTAAGGCCTGATTTAATCATTTTCTTTATTGTGAGTCTGGCCAAAAGCCTCCTAACTCTGACTTCCCTGAGCATGAGTAGAGGGAACTGGGGATCATTTTTCAGCAACTGTTTCATTGTCTTAAAACACTGCACAATTTTCCTTTGAGGAAATACTTACTTGTCTGTAGAGTTTGAATGAGACCAATAATAACAAAATTCTACCATATCCCTCCTCTGATCTTTCAGCTATAGATATTAAAAACTGAGGAAAGAAAATCTCCTTCATGTTTTATGCTAGAGTTAGTGTGAAAGAGTCTCCTTTCTGGAAGGAGATCACATCACATGTGGTCATCATGTTCCATAGCTTTGTGGAAGCCATACCTGTCTACATTAGGAGAGCATGAGTATGGAGGAGAAAAGAAGCAGATATAAGAGGATGCCCCAGAGAGGAAAAGTGACATGACAGTGTTGAGTCCTTAAGCTTGAGTCCCTGAGATCCTTCCTTTGAATCTGTGACCTTTCCTGGTAATTTTGTTTTACATTTCTTCACTTATAAATTAAATGATGAAGTAACTTAATGGCATATTCTGTCTGTTATGAAGTGGATTGGATACTTTATTTGATTCTGTCTTAAAGTATGCCAATGTATTCCTGTCTTGTCTCACTTACTAAGTGGTACTTCCCTGAATGATGGCATTTTTGTCTGATTCATCTGTCCCATACAGTGTGGTATATAGTGAACCCCAGAATGGTTGTGTGAAGATGTAAAATAAGGAGTCACAAAGGACAAAAGGTGAAAATAAAAGAATTAAATATTATTATTGAATCAATAAATTAATGAACCATGAATTCATGTCCACATAACTTGATTAAAAAAGGATGAAGTAATAGGGCACCTGGGTGGCTCAGTTGGTTAAGTGTCTGAATTGATTTTGGCTCAGGTCATGATCTCAAGGTTCATGACATAGAGTCTCACATTGGGCTCTGTGCTGACAGCATGGAGCCTGCTTGGGATTCTCTCTCTCCCTCTCTCTTGGCCCCTCCCCCTGCTCTCTCTCTCTCTCAAAGTAAATAAATAAACATGAAAAAATTTTAAATGGATGAAGTAATAATGTCTAGCTCTGCTGTATTATAGTTAATTTAGAGGCATCACTAGTATATATAAAGAATTTGGTGCCTGTCTCTGATCTGCAATGATAATATTGGGCATGTAAATATGATATACACAAATATGAAATATATAAACCTGGTCTGAATCATTTTACATATTTGCAAACAAACATTTTATAAAATATATATAAAAAGAGAACTCTAAATATGTCTTTGAACAAACTGTATTATCCTCTGGTCACCTTTGATATCACCATCTGAATGACAGAAGCCTTTATTCATTTGTATTTATCTTTAAATCCTGGCTTGGCCTTTGTCCTCTACCATATTTTTGGTTTATAATAAAATGATTCATATTCACTGAACATTTGAAATATACTTTTCATTGTTACAGACATATTACATAACTTATCACATTTCTTCTTACAGTGTCCTTACAGAGTAGATACCATTATTAACTCATTTTCACTGATAGAGACACTGAAGCACAGAAATCAGGGTCATCATGTTCCCTGGATACATAACAGATAAGTTTCAGAGTCCTGATTTTAGCTTAAGCATATATATTTATATCTTCAACTAAATATGAAATCTAAATTAATACAACCTGAGAAAATCAAGGATACATTACATAAATGGCAGATTTTAGGTACACTGCTTTGTTATATTTTCATTTTAATCTCTCACTGAATTTTCATGTTATATGAGGCTTAGATTGAGATGGTTTCAGCAAAGGAATCATAAAACATAAACATATTTAAACAAAAATTATGAAAATGAAAATAAGCCTTCTTTTCTCTCATTTGGAATATTCCCCTCTATAATATCTCAAACTCCCAAAAGATAGTATATGTCTGCATAACAATGTAAATATTTTATTTTAAATAATATTTCAGCCATATAGCTATACATGTGGGAATCTCAGATAGAAGTATCTGTAGGACTCTTTAGATTGAAATGGCCTCATAGGTAAGTGCTGTAAACACCAGGAATGAAAAACATAAGTGAAGGTGAAAGGGGTTTTGGGCATCTTTCTTGATCAAATATTTAAAACCAGAGAGGAATACTATATTTCTAGAAAAATTACAATAAAACCATACAGAGATGTACTAAAGGAAGTACCTCAGCACACAGGAAAATAATGTCTGTTGGTTCTTCTTTTTTCAATATCCCTGGTAACTTTCAGTCAGTCCCTCAAAGGGATCCTACTCTGTTCCATCAACCTACTTAAGTGCAAACAGTCTACATTTTGCACTTCTAATTTGTTTTCTTTTCACACTAGAAACAATAGAGTTGAGGACAGGTGTGAGGAAAAGGATAATGTTGGACATAGTGATGTGGGGTAAAGGGGAGTTGTATCTGCCTGTCCTGTGGATCAGAACTAAGCCAATAAGTGGGACCTAGACAATGAGGACCATGACAATGTGGTAGACACGTGTGTTGAGTTCCTTAAGTCATCCTTCCCCAGAAGCAATGCCAAGAACTGTCTTCAAGATCAAAGCATAAGACAGAAACAATAAAGACAGAGTCAACACCAAAGGTGCAGAGAACCAATGCCAACCCATGGGTGATGTTCACATGAATGGACACACAAGCTAGTTCATCACTTCAGGGTGGAAGCAGAATGAGTGGGATAGGATGATGTTCTTACAGAAGGGAAGCCATTTGAGCTGGATGAGTAAGAAGGCCATCAGTGCCACTCCTCGAGCCGTAGCAGCCAATCCCACCTGAGTCATGCAGGAATGGGTCAGGACCACAGTGTAGCACAGCGGGTTGCGTATGGCAACAAAGCAATCAAAAGCCATGGCTTACAGGAGGGCTGACTCCACAGAAGAGAAGTGTGGATGAAGAACGTCGGAGCTAGGCACCATGGAACTCAATCCTGTGGTTAAGGAGAAACATATTAGGTACATTAGGCAGTGTAGATGCTGACATGCCTGTGTCGGTGGCTGCCAACATGGATAAGAATACATACTGAGGCTCATGAAGGCTGGGATTCTTGTGTATTATGGTAATTATGATGCGGTTCTCCAGGATGGCAATTATATACGTGATGCTCAGTTGGATGGAGACTCAGATATGAGTCTTCCTGAAATAAGGAAGAAGGGTGGCTGGTAGTAGGTGCCATTGAACATAAGCATGATGCTAAACCTAAAAAAGAGAACACGTGTAGGAAAATCAAGTGGTAAATTAATTCAAGTTCATTCAGTGGTTGAAGAGAGAGTCTAGAGGCAGAAACAAACTAAATATCTGTTGCATGCCGAGCAAACTGAATAGGGTAGAATGTAGTTTAATTCAAAAAGCCTATATGAGTAATTTTTAGGTGATTTGTAACTGCTATCCTGTGGGCAATTTTGTGGATGCAATGGTAGCCTTCAAAAACACTACCAGATAAACTAAGGAAGTTTTGAACAGAAACATTCACAGAACAAAGTAATATTCACCAATCACATGATTTACTTAGTTAATTTAAAACACACAGTGAGAAGCAGGAGGACAGAGATGGGGTTGTGTTAATACACATAGAATTGCATCCAAGTAGGAAGGAAGGTCCACAGTATCTGAATGCTAGATTATGAAATATTTCTCTGTTCTGTCTCTCTGCTGATCATGTTAGAAAGATCACCAGAGTTGAGGTTTGAGCAAAGGGAATCCTATAGATGAAAGGTACCTGGGGTCAACTCACACTTTATCAGGCACACAGCATCATGCATGCATGGCCACAGCTGTAGCTCATCAATAAGACTGGGGAGTATCTATGAATTTTACCTGCATTTCTTATGCTGAGAGCATGTGGGACCAGGACAAAACCACAACGGATGTCATTAATAGTTGACTGATTTACGTATCACACAGCCGCCATTCTAGACATGGCATTATCATGCCTTATGATTTTTTTTCTATTCTTCTTATCTATAAATAAAATTTTTGTTTATCATAGATTCCATATGTTTTATCTTTAACATGTTGTTTAATAGCTCCTATAACTTACCTACTATCCACATTTACCATAATTGGTGAATGATGCCTATATCTTAGTCATATGATATCTTCTAAGCTACTTATAAATTTACTCCCTATCTATGTTTAATGTATCTCATGAGTTTAATCTATACTCCATTTATCATCTTGTTTTTTGGACTCAAGTTAAATATTCTTAAGTAATACAAAAAATATACATTACTACTTCTGGGGATACAAAATTTACTAAGATATGATTTCTGCCTACATACAAGCTACTGTTTGCTGGTGTGACATACAGATACGAACAAATAAGCAAATACATATGTAACACAGTAAGAGTGATATAAAATATATCTATAAATAAAGCAAGAACTTAATACATGAATTATAATTATAATGAATTGATTGTGTGGGACAGACCACAATCAACACAGGACACGCTAGGCTAAAATAAACCACACAGGGGCGCGTGGGTGACTCAGTCGCTTGAGAATCCGACTTCGGCTCAGTTTATGATCTCCTGGTTCATGAGTTCGAGCCCTGCATTGGGCTCTGTGCTGACAGCTCAGAGCCCAGAGCCTGCTTTAGATCCTGTGTCTCCCTCTCTCTCTGCCCCTCCCCCACTCTCACTTTGTCTCACTCTGTCTCTCAAAAATAAATAAATGTAAAAAAAAAATGTTAAATAAACCACACAAACCTGGCACCCAGGACACCAAGCTACCTTAACACATTTCTGTTGTAAGCACAGCCATGAGAATGCTTTCATAGCATTTTGGGGAAAAGTGTGTCTGTATAAAACCAACAGTTGCTGTGCAGAGAGTTGCTGGGCAGGATTATCTGACATAAGTCTATTGCTTTAATGGCTATGGCCACTGGCTATTTATAGCTCCCAAACAAGCATTTATCTCCAGTACCTTAGAAGCAAAACAGAGTTCCCTGTCACTTTAGAGGCATAGGAAGTAGAAGTCACTTATTTAAGAATCAATTGCTAGCAGCTAAGAATCATTTTCAAACCATGTGTCCTACATCAATATATATTACATCAAACTTCCTGCTTAAAAAATAGAAGTAGAATGTTAAATAAAGGAAACAATAATAGAAGATTAATGTAATTAATAAAAGGAGTTAAAAAAGAGGAAATTTATTTTTTTTCAATATATGAAATTTATTGTCAAATTGGTTTCCATACAACACCCAGTGCTCATCCCAAAAGGTGCCCTCCTCAATACCCATCACCCACCCTCCCCACCCTCCCACCTCCCATCAGCCCTCAGTTTGTTCTCAGTTTTTAAGAGTCTCTTATGCTTTGGCTCTCTCCCACTCTAACCTCTTTTTTTTTCTTTTCCTTCCCCTCCCCCATGGGTTTCTGTTAAGTTTCTCAGGATCCACATAAGAGTGAAAACATATGGTATCTGTCTTTCACTGTATGACTTACTTCACTTAGCATCACACTCTCCAGTTCCATCCACGTTGCTACAAAGGGCCATATTTCATTCTTTCTCATTGCCACGTAGTACTCCATTGTGTATATAAACCACAATTTCTTTATCCACTCATCAGTTGATGGACATTTAGGTTCTTTCCATAATTTGGCTATTGTTGAGAGTGCTGCTATAAACATTGGGGTACAAGTGCCCCTATGCATCAGTACTAAAAAAGAGGAAATTTATAAAGGACAACTGAAGAATGGCAATTATTGTGACCCAGACTCTTGTACAAGTGCAATGAGAGACAGAACAATAGAAAACTGTGAGACACAGTTGCCAAATATTATTGAACTCTTAATATGTACCACATATTGTTCCATGATTTGCAGTTGATAACAGATGCTATGCAACTTATGATCCCTGTTCTAAAGTTCCTGATGTAGTACAATATATTTGGGGGAAAGCACATCAGTTCAAAACTATGAACAAGGAAAGACATTGTATAATGAACTCTCACAATGAATAGAACTTCACTATTTTTTTCTCAAACATTATTTTATTTGGTTATAATTTCACCCCAGCAAGGAGGAAGCCAGCCTTACTATATCCAAACCAAAATTGGGGCACCTGGGTGGCTCAGTTGGTTAAGTGTCTGACTTTAGCTCTGGTCATGACCTGTGGTTCATGAGTTTGACCCCCGCATCAGGCTCTGTGCTGACAGCTCAGAGCCTGGAGCCTGCTTCAGATTCTGTGTCTCCCTCTCTCTCTGCCCCTCCCCCCCCTCTCAAAAATAAACAAACATTAAAAAAATTTAAAAAAACACAATCAAAATAAACAAAACAAAGAAAACAAAGAGAAACAAAAACCAAAAGCACACTAAACCTTAAATTAGGCTTGGAAGGGTAAATAATTCCTAAGGTCACATGACTTTCAGTCAGCCCTTAGAAAAGCCTAATTTTTCTGTCCTATTGTGCTCTTTCAACAACACTCCTCTGTTAAATTATATAAAACAAATATGCAAATAGCAGGCATACATTGAAAGAGAAGTAAATGAGGACTTGAAAAGCCATAGAAGGATTCAAGGAGAGAATGAAATGTAATTTGTCATTGGCTGATGAAGAACTTTAATTGGAAGAGGCAAAATCAGAAATAATTGCAGGCTGATTGACTTCAAGAGCAAAGGTGTGGAAATCAGAATAAGGCTTATAAGGGAAGAGCACCGAGAATATCCTCCTGAATAGAATGAAGAGTTGTAAAAAGAGGGAAAGTTAAATAAGATAGAATAGGTAGAATGGAGTCTTGTTGGAAACCATAAGGTCAGGGTAAAGAGGATGCGGTATGCATAATGAGGCTTCTACCAAGTATCAGAACCCAAAACACATTAGTATGTAAGGCTGTGTGGTCTCAGGACAAACCCCTCGGCAATTCTTATAATCATTAAAAGGTCAAGTGGTAAAAACCTAAATAAGAATATTTGATTCACTAGGGAGAAATGGAGGCAAGGGTGTTTTGCGGTGGCGGGGGGGGGGGGGGGAAACCAAACAGGATTTAGTTAACTAGATGTGTAGCAAGAAGTCCCCCACTCTCATTTTATGCTAAGATTTTGAGTCTGAGTTCTTGGCTTAGAGATTGACAGGAAAAGGTATCTCAGTTCGTTTATAGCTATATTTTGGAATAGATGATGTCTGTAATGGGAAGGATGGCCAAAAGGTGTAGAGCTAATGAGGTCTAGTTGATGTCCATACTCAGGAACTTGGAGGAGGAAACAAGCAAGAAAGCACAGGATACACAGGAGTAGATTAAGAAAAAAAGAGAGCGGAAGAGTGGACTGTCCTGGAAATAAAATAATGAGAAGGTTTCAACAAATAGATAGTCAAAGGAAGTAAATAAATGTTCTGTAACGGAAACACGAGAACTGAAAAATCCCCTATGTTGTTCTTGGTGATTAGAGAGGTTGTTGTTAAAAGTGGTTCTAGAAGAACAGAACACCAGAGGTGTGTGGGTGGCTTAGGTGGTCAAACATCTGACTTCGGCTCAGGTCATGATCTCACAGTTCGTGAGTTCGAGCCCCACATCTGGCTCACTGCTGTCAGCACAGAGCCCACTTCAGATTCTCTGGCCCTCTCTCTCTGGCCCTCCCCCTCTCCCCCTATCTGTCTCAAAATCAATCAATCAATCAATCAATCAATCACCAGAAAGCAAGACTGACAGGAAGCATCTAGGAGTGAATGGGTAATGAGAAACTGGTTGTGGAAAAATATAAACTATATGTTTATATTTATAAAATCTATAAAAATATAAGTTACACAAACATAGCATAAGATTTTTCACAAAATAACAGAGATGAGAAAGACGATTTAAAATGGGGTTTAAGACCTTACGCTCTGGAGTCAGAGAGACTCAAATCAGAATCCTGCTACCACCTCCCCTCCAATTTACTAGATTTGTGATCTTGGACCAATTGCTTAACCTTTCTGTTCCTCAATATTCTGTTCTGTAGAATGGATTAACTACAATCTATCACACTGCCTTTGATGGAGAAACTTCAAAATAAAAGGACAACAGAGTGTGCACTGGTGGAAGAAGGGAACTCTAAGAAAGGAGTGAGGTGGATAGGTCTTAAGAAAATCAGGTGGGGGTGGGGGATTTGGAAAGAGAGCACCTACCTTTCAAAGATCAAAGTCTACACATTCGTTCAACTGTAGAATGGCATTATTTTTTAAATGTTTATTTATTTATTTATTTATTTATTTGGGGGAGGGGTGGACAGAGAGAGAGAGAGAGAGAGAGAGAGAGTGAAAGACGGAGAGAGACAGAATCCCCAGCAGGCTCCGCACTGTCAGCATAGAGCCCGAGGTAGGGCTGGATCCTGTTGAACCCTGAGATCCTGACCTGGGCCTAAATCAAGAGTTGGTCACTGGACTGACTGAAGCACCCAGGTGCCCTTGTAGAATTGCGTTATTAAAGTTACACACTGTTTTTCATCACTCTGCATGATACATATACAAAGAACTTTCAGAAACTGCCAGGTGGATCATATGCTCACTGTGAGAGAGTCTGGCAAGGAAGGAGCTGCTCAGGTACAGAATCTCCTTTTTTTGCAAGTCAGTTGAGAGCTGTGGAACAATAGTCTCTCTTAATTACTCCTGGGTTGAGGTGGGAGGATGCTTTGCTGGTTGTTAAAAGACTCCACAGATCAGGTGTGAGGAGCAATAAGAAAAAATTATCTAGTAACACTCATCCCATATGTTCTCTTCAAATATTCCAACAAAATAAAGTAGGTTAGTTTCTGTTCTAGTTTTGCAAAAGAGGGTAAATCATACTATTGTAAACTATGTACGACATTGACCATTTAGATCATTTAGTAAAATGATTTAACTCAGTAAGGACTTAACTATCAGAAAAAATTGTTTGAGAAAGAGTAAATGGATAATGAGTATATGGAAAGGAATGAAAAGTAAAGGCTGACACATAAACAAAAGAGAGAATTAGCAATCTTAATGGTTTGGTTGCCTTAAATTCAGCCACTATTAGAGTGTTTTCATTTCCAGTGTTAACCAACCTGTACCCATCTTGAGCTGTAGTAACTTGCTGCTTTCAGGTCTCCATACATAAAGTCTAGTCAGAAAAGTCCTTGGTCACATTTGGGACCAAGGCACCTAGGAAAGACAGTAGCATCTGTTGGACCATGCATAATACTTGGGGCATTTTTCCCTCTTTCAGGTGGAATAGCTAAAAGGCAGTAAAAGGTCTTCTGTCTCTTCCACTTCCTTTGAGGATTGACCAGGCCTGTGATGTCCTAGATCACAGAATCCCTAAGGGAATAAGATCAGGAAGTAAGTAGTGAAAAAACAAAACAAAAAAGCTCAGCAAAATGTCCTTTCATTGTCCTTGTACAGAGTCATTTTTAGCAAAAACCACTTTTGTGAATAAATAATGGAAGTAGCTAGATCCATAGTGAGATTTTTGTGAAAGGTGAGATAAAATGGGGCAACTTATGTCAGGGGGTTTGAAAATTGAGGCAGGAGGCGATTGAGGAGGTAGGTGAACCTTATGCACGTTCTCACCCACTGGAACCTCGAAGTTTTGAACTGGGCCAAACCGAAATATTCCAGTGCCACAGTAATAGACTTTTGCTTTCTGATAGCCTTAGAACCCAATTGTTTAGCAGAGATTAGTTTTCTCCTTCCAACAACAACAAAAATTCTTTAACAATGTATAAGGGCATTGCCTTTTGTCTTTAAAAACGAAACCCTGGACTTTGGTTCCCTGAATTGGAATTCTGAGACCCCCAAATAAATGCTTTCATTTTATTTCAGTTCTGTTTCTTTTCTCTGTTGAAAATTTAGTGTCATGTTTGAGCGTGTGTGTGTGTGTGCATGCGTGTGTGTGTGTGTGTGTGTGTGTGTGTGTGTGTGTGAATTATTAGAAGAATATAAGGACAAGGGATTGGAATTTATTATTTTTAGTTAAAAAATTGTTTTTTAACTTTCAAAATGTCAATCTGAATCATACTCATCATGATTGCCTTAAATTCAACCACTATAAGAGTGTTTTTATTTCCAGTGTTAACCAACCCCTACCCATCTTGAGCTGTAGTAACTTACTGTTTTCAGGTCTCCATACATAAAGTCCTTGTTCACATTTGGGGCCAAGGCACCTAGGAAAGACAGAAAAACGCTGTCACTTATTTGAGAGAACACAAGTACACAGATGTTAGCCCAGCCAGACCAATTCTGAGACCAAATTTAAAGCATATTGTTATAGTTTTGGATAAATGAAAAGACTGCAAGATTATTGAAAGAACACTTCCCCACAAAAACAAATAAATAATATGTCAATTCAGTTGTTGATGAGTCCCTTCCTCATAGATGCTGGAATGAAAAGGGATTATAAAGACCATCCTGATACATTATTTTATAGATGGGAGACACTGAGCAGGGGTGTGAATTATCCAGGTTCATCCAACATGTTTATACAGAAATTAAAAATGTAATTTCAGGGCACCTGGGTGCCTCAGTCAGTTAGGCATCTAACTTCAGCTCAGGTCATGATCTCACAGTCCGTGAGTTTGAGCCCCAAGACGGGCTCTGTGCTGACAGTTTGGAGCCTGGAACCTGCAGCCTGCTTCAGATTCTGTGTTTGTCTCTCTTTCTGCCCCTCCTCTGCTCGTGCCCTCTCTCTCTTCCTCTCTCCCTATCAAAAATAAATAAAACATCAAAAAAATTAAAAAATGTAATTCCAAGTTTTTTTGACTGTATTTAAGCTTAAGGGTCACTGAATGTGAAAACTAAAAGGTTCTGCAGTCAGAATGCCTGCAGACAAAGCTCCACTGGACTTGGCCACTCACCTTTGGTGTCCTTTAACAAATGGCTGAAGCTCACTGTGCCTTTATTTGCATGCCTATGAAATGGGTATTTGTATTAATACATCAAACATATAAAGAAAATAATACAATTGACAATGTTGAGCTGTACCTGAGCCCCTGTCATCCTGGAAAACAAATGATCAAGCTACCCCACACCCTTTGTATTTGGGAAAACTGCTTTCTGCAAACAACCTCCCTTCCCCATATGACAGAGATGAAACTCATGGATGCCCCCCTTTTTACCCATAACAAGACCAGACAAAGACCACTCATATTCCCCTTGTCCATTTTTTTTTTTGCCTCGTATATATTTAGCTAAACTGCTTTGTCCCCACCGAACAGTCAGAGCATATTAATGCTTGTTCAACAAATGGTGGTTAAGCTGATCTCCTCCCCCAGGCCTCTGAGTTTTGATAGCTCCCCTGGAGAATATGTGGGCCTCAGGGTAAAACACTTTCTGATTCCCTATCCAATCACACCACATTTTCATCTGTACTTCCTCACACTTCGGTCTTCCTAGTCTAGCTCACTCCTCTCTATAAAAGAAGATGTATTGGGGCATCTGGGTGGCTCAGTCAGTTAAGCATCTGATGTGGGCTCAGGTCATGACGTTATGGGTTCATGAGTTCCAGCCCAGCATCAGGCTCTGTGCTGACACCTCAGAGCCTGGAGCCTGCTTCGGATTCTGTGTCTCCTCTCTCTCTACCCCACCCCCAACTCGTGCTCTGTCTCTCCCTCTTTCTCTCTTTCTCAAATAAATAAACATTAAAAAAAAAAGAAGAAAAGTAAATATATTCTTGGGGCATTTGGGTGGCTCAGTCTGTTAAGTGAAGGACTCTTGATTTATGCTCAGGTCATGATCTCATGGTTCCTGAGATGGAGCCCAATGTCTGGCTCTGCTCTAACAGCATGGAGCCTGCTTGGGATTCTGTGTCCCTCTCTCTCTCTGCCCCTCCCTGACTCCTTCTCTCTCTTTCTCTCAAAATTAATACATATTCTTTTTTTTAAAAAAGAGAATATATTGCCTAATCCTTGAGATGCTTGCAGTTTTAGTCACAGCCCTCTCCCTCTTGCAACAGTCTGCTACTCCCTTTGCAATAATCTTTTAAAATAAATTCCTTACTAAGCTCGAATTTGTTTTGTATCTGAAAATTTCATTGCAGGTATTAAGCACTATAAAGTCATTATTTATTACAATTTTTACTATGTGATATTTTATTAGAAAAAATGAAACTTTGTAAACTAGTTTCATGGACTTTTAACCTAAGCTATTTAATGTAAAATAAGAAATTTTATGGAATATTTAAATTATTTAAAATAGCATAACATAAACTTTTAGATAGAAAATAATGAAAAAATACATGGGCATATCTTGGAGATACTGTAGATTTGGTTCCAGACCACTGCAATAAATTGAATATTGAAATAAGGTGAGTCAAGAGAATTTTTGGTTTCCCAGTGCACAACCAGGTTATGTTTACACTGTACCTTAGTCTTTGTAGTATGCAATAGCATTGTGTCTAAAAAATGTACACACATTATTTTAGAATATTTTATTATTAAAAAGTGCTGACCATTATCTGAGTGTCAGCAGGTCGTCATCTTTTTGCTGGTGGAGGATCTTGCAAATATTGATGAACTTTGTTGTAATTTTAGGTGTAGAATGTGGATATAGAATGAAATGGTATAAATTATAGCTTTTATAAATAAAGGTATAAATTAGATAGTCATAATATACTATGCATTCCCACTTCTTCCTTCACATGCGGTTTCAAACATCTTGAGAAGAAAACGGGGACAGATGAAGGATCCTTGGACAGTGTTCATGACAACCCCACTGTCACAGGCAAGTCTAGTATTCTTCCACTTCCAAATGCAGTTTCTAACTCAGCAAGTTTGTGAGAAGTCCAAAGAATTTGACAAATCCCCCACCCTATTCTCTAACTTCCTAGTTTATCTCTTTTCTTTCCACTGTGTTTTATTAATTTCATTTTATTTTTTTGTCTTCCTTGTCTCCTGCACTGAAATCTCCTTGAGAATATTTATATCTGCTACACTACTTTAACTGTGTCAAATTGCCAAGTTCCTGAGTCATAGCAGTAAGTTCATATTTTTTTTTTTATTGCTCATTTACCCAAGCATTGGCTCAATTCAAGAAAACTCTTCCCATTCCCCCTAATATGTGAAAATCCAGGCTCTGCAGAGAAGAACGTTTGTCCTGGTTTCCAATAGATTCTACTATTTTTAGTTTATATATTGCTTTTAACATAATTACTGAATACATTTTGTTAATCATTTTGAGAAGTTTTCCACTTCTTTTTGATCTCCAGATAAGCGTATGTACGTCGATATGTTCAGCATGACAGCAGTCTTCAAATTCATGAACTTCTGCTCCAAATGTTTCTTTCTTTTAAATTCCCTTTGTACATAAATTGGAAGTTTTATTTTGTTATAGAGAAGATAATGATCCTATTATCTCTCTATAGTCCTCTTACATTTACCCACATTTAATTTTCATTAATTTAATTCACTCTACCACCTAAATATATGTTAAATGGGTTTATATATCTATTATCTCTGTAGTTTTCACTAATTCAAGCTTTTTTTTTATCTCTTTATCTATTGCAATAGCTGAGTTTTCTTCATGTAATGTTACTCCATGCCTCAACTATTTACACTGCTGTATAAACTTTGTAAAGCAAATACTGTCATGTTGACTGTTCACTTAGAATTTTTGCAATACAATCCACTTTTGATATGATAAACTTAATCTAATGTATATGATATGCTAGGCTTCCCTTGACTTGTCTACCTTTTCTGGTACCCTAGTCTTATGAAACTAGTTTCAATATTCTGAATACTATATGTTAGTTCAAAAATGCTTTTGACTTGCCAATACCTATACCTGATGTAAGCTTTTCATCCTTAACTGAGAAAATCCTTGCTTATCTTTTAATAACTAGATGATGATTTCCTATATACCTTCTATAACATCAAAAAATTCAATGAATCCAGTTTTTCTATTGGCTTATTGACTCCTAAGCTTAGCTCTACTATGACATCCTCTCAGTCATCCAAGTGGGTCAATTTTGGTTCATGTTTTCTTCCTTATTATATAGGCTGCATCTCCCTTCTTTGTATGTCTGATATTTATTTAATTAAATGCTACACATTGTAAATCTGGTTACTGTATATTTTTGCATTCCTAGGAATGTTTTTAGGGTTTGCTCTGGGATATAATTTAGTTACTTGGTAAAGATCAACTCTAAGTTAGAGATTAAAAAGTCTTGCTCTGTTGCAATAGCAGAAGCAATAAAAAGAGATTTTATCATGAATGGGATGTGCAAGGTGAAAAATGGTGGAGTTTAATGATGACTTTAGGAATGTGCAATCTTCTTTACTCCAACTATTTTATTGTGTATGCATTTACCAGTAGTACAAGAGGGATCTAGAGTCTAAAACAGAGATATGTGCATGCAGTACTGATACACAAGCACGCACACAGGCAGCAACAAGAAAGAAATCATCATGTTTTGGCCTCTGAATTGTATGTATGGAACTGAGGGCTATCTCGTTAGAAGAAACTACAGAAGAATGAAATAGAGAAAACCTAAGGCAGGAATCAACTGATAGACTTCATATAAAAAAGCTCTATGTTGATGAAAGGAAATGCAATTGAAGAAATAACCTGTATAATACAAAGGAAAATTATCAGTTAAATGCAGTGTGTAGATGAAATTAAGACACAGATTCTCTCTCAAACTGTCTGAAATCACCCAGTCCGATTTTGCCAAAAAAAAAAAAAAAGGTGTTTTACATTTATTACTCACCACCTAACACTGTCTAAAACAAAGGGAGTGCAGAATATTGATATAAACATTTACAGTGTTCACCCACCTCCCATTTTGCATACATCTATTTTTCCAAATACAATGCATAGAAATAAGTAGTAATAGGTCGTGGAATGCAGTGGCCATACTGAAACTAAAGAATTCCTATTTGGGAGCATGGTGTCATGGTGTGTGTGTGTGTGTGTGTGTGTGTGTGTGTGTGTATGTGGAGGTGGGGGTTTATGAAAGATAACAGGAAAAAATAACTACATGAAATACTATCCATTTCAAGGCAAGGGTCCTAACAGTGGGAACTCTAATAATTGTTAAATAATTTCAAAAAGATGTATGAGAAATTATTTCCTAACAGATCACCAGTGTGACCTTGGTTATGGTGAAAATAGTCTGAGGGCATCAGTCTATCCCAAGCAGAGCATTTCAATGCCCTGGAAAAATATAGAATCAGCTAATAAAAGATAGATAATTAATTATTAGAATTAATATGTTAATATATCAGTTAACATTACATTGCCATATTGCCCTTTGTCACCCTTACTCCAGAGTATCTCCTTTGGTTACACTGTATTACTTGCATTTCCTGTAAGCAAAATGTTTTGTCTTACTACCATGTGTTTGTACATTCTGTGAACTTTTCCCAATATACCTGATCTACTTTCCTCTGACTAAATGTTGTTTGTTGTCATTTATACCCGTTTTCTCATCTCAACTTCTGCAGTAACCTTCTCTTGACCCTTAAATCCTAGGCTAGTTGCTTTTTTTGTATAATCCACAGTACTCTGACCTTACCCCTATCATGATACACACTATATCAATTTACATTTCTGTTTCTTCCCAATAGACTCTCTCCAAATCATAAGTAATTGGCTGGATCATTGTTATACTCTTAAATCCTTGCAAATGTGAAATATATTGATTAGAAGAACAAATAATACATGACTCCACTTATATCAGGAATCTAAAGTACACTCAGAGAAGCAGAAAGTAGAATGGTAGTTTGTCAAGGGCTAGGGGAATAGCCTGCTTGGGATTTTATCACTCTTTCTCTCTCTCTCTCTCTCTCTCTCTCTCTCTCTCTCTCTCTCTCTCAGAATGAATAAATAAACTCTAAAAAAAGGAAAAAAAAAAGAAAAGAGAGCCAGGTGTTTGAAGGATATGTATTGGACACATGATAATCACCCAAAACTCTCCGCCTCTCAGAACTATCTTTTTGTTTAGTCTATTCCACTGAGCAAAATTCCATATTTTATCGTTCCATTCCTAAAATGATGTTATTTTTTCAAATATAAATACTTTTTTTTTTAAGGACACTGACCCAGACTCTCTTTGGACATTAACATATCAGTCGAATTTGGTCTAAGGAATAATTTTTTCCTTTTTTCTTTTTATTGAAATGAAATTCACATACATAAAGTCAACCATTTAAAAGTGTACAACTCAATAGTATTTAGTACATTCATATTCTTGTACATTCATCACTTCCACCTGGTGCCAGAATATATTCATCACTCCAAAATAAAACCTCATCTCCACTAAGCAGTTAATCAACATTCTCATCTTCCTCCAGCCCCTCACAAACACCAATCTACTTTATGTCTTTATGCTTTTACCTGTTCTGAATATGTCATGTAAATGAAATAATACAATATGTGACACTTTGTGTTTGGTTTCTTTCACCTAGAATAATGTTTCTGAGGAGCATCTGTGCTACAGTGTGTCAATACTTCATTTTTATGGCTGAATAATATTCCATTGTATGCATATACTACAATGCGTTTCATCCATTGATCAACTCTCAACAGAATGATCAACTTCTATAGAAGAGACAACTTTCAAGTTCTGATGTCTAATGAACACTAAAAGAAGCCCTTCCTTAATTATCAGATGTTTCACTTGTGTTCGTGAATGATTCTTTTCATAGATAAGTAGAAATTCGTAAGAACAAGATAATTTTTCCATTGTGTTAGCTAATTGTAGTTAATTTATGTTTTACAGAAGATGATTGTTAATTGCCTCGTCCATCTGTCTTTCAAAAAGAATATCCCAATATTTCTTTAAAAAGAGAGCAAATAAAAATATACACACATTGACCTCCACATACACTCACATTTCACAATGTGGTAAGGCTATACATTTTGGCAATTTTCTTCTTAGACTTCAGTATGTGGTGAAGTTGAGAGCATGATGTTTGAAGGAACATGGATGTGAGTTTAAGTCCTACTTCTACAGTGGGTAGCTTTCTTGGGCACTGTATGCTTTATGCAGACATAGTGTGACAAGAAAAATAGTGTATTTTTGAACAAGACAGGGTTTGCTGGAATCAGGAAATTTGTAGTGTCTAATGTAAGTGAACATTAATACAGATAAAATTAGGTTAACATACTGCAATTAAATACATGGGTCTCAATGACACCTATGTGTCTACATATCTTTAAATCTTATATAGGGCAAAAAACACTAGGCTATGGCAGGATTTATGTGTTATTTTACATAATATGTGGTGGTTTTTAATTCTGACTCCAATAATTTTTGATTGGGGAGATACTGAAATATTATTTAGTATCTTTTAACTGTCTCCTTTCCTTTAAAATGGAGCTAATAAAATTTACTTCCTTTGGTTTAAACGAGGCTAATTTTTGTAATGTAGTTAAAAGTTTGGAGTTTGAAGTAGACATCCAATAACTCAATTTCCTGTCTTCTTTCAATAATACATCATTTTAAAGATTTCCCTCACTTGTTTTATAGTTACATTTTAATGTGTAAATGTCATACCTTTAAAAGTACAACAAAATACCAATGACATCTCTAATTGACATATTTATTAGTTTATGTATTAGTATGCATTCATTGTATACAATATTACATATATTCCACTATGTACTGAAGATGCAATGACAGAAACAACAGACATGGCCCCTGACTGTTTAGAAGGGGAGGGTAATTAAACAGTAGTTATGTTAGCAGGTAAGAGTCATGATTGCCAAATGCAATTACTTATGCTCACAGACATTCATTCATTTATTAAAGAAAACAATTGAGATTTACTGGTATATACACTTGGTATATACACTGGTATATACACTAAATAGGTATATACCAGAGATTTAGAATAAAGCAACACAATGCCTTCCCACAACAATTCTTAATTAATTGGGGACGATAGACATGAAGATGTAAGTAAAATTGTACTGTATTATAATAAAATTATTAGTGGGTTATGTTGAGAGGAAAAGAGAAATGACAACTCTACTAAAATGTTAGAAAAACTCATCACAGAAAAAAATTTAAGTTTATTTATTTATTTTGAGAGAGAGAGAGAGATCATGAACAGGGCAGCAGAGAGAGAGAGAGAGGAAGAGAGAGAATCCCAAGCAGGCCCCATGCTGCCAGCATGGAGTCCAATGTGGGGCTTGTGAGGTCATGACCCAAGCCAAAACCAAGATGTTCAACTGACTGGGCCACCCAGGTGCCCCAGAAAAATTTTTGTTTAATATTGGTGTTACAATTTCAAGCCAAGCAATTGGTAAATGCTTAGAGTCTTGGGAAGTTGGTGTATATGTATAAAAACACACTGAATCATCCAGTTTGAAAAAAAGTGGCAATGTGTAGTCAGAGGCTGGAGAGAAAGGTGGGGATAAGAAAATGGAAAACTTTCTAAAATATGTTAGTAACTTGACCTTTATTTTATACCTAATTGTAAATCACTTAATTATTTAAACTCAAATATTTAAGTAGAAGAGAGATATAAAAATTATTTCAGTAAGATCTTTCACACAATACTTTTGTGGATGATAAATTAGATAAAAAACAGTAAATAATAAATTGCATCAAGACAATAACCAAAATAATACCATCCACTTGGCAGACAAAAAGAAAATACTTCCACTCTCACAAAACCATCCTTGAAATGATGATGTATTTCCCAGAGGGAAACAGACAGATGAAAGGTAAAGAGAGAGTCAGGATGTCACTTTCATTAAGCCAAACTTGACTACTTCAGCAAGTTTCTCCTGGCCCTGAGTACCTTGTGTACTGCAGACCTTATCTGTTTCGTTTTTAGGCTATAAACCAAGGGATTAAGGACTGGGGTCAAGAAGAGAAAGAGATTGGCCATGGTGACATGGAGAAGAGGAGATGTGAATGTACCAAACCTATGAATTAGAGCCAGGACAATGAGTGGCACATAAAAGATGCAGACAGTGAAAATGTGGGAAATGCAAGTATTAAGCGCTCTGAGCTGACCATCTTCTGAAGCAATACCCAGCACTGTTTTCAAAATAAGGATGTATGAAATGACAATGAACACAGAGTCAACTCCAAAGGAGCAGAGCACAAGAGACAGTCCATAGATGATGTTGACTCTGACAGGGCCACAGGCCAGCTTCATAACATCAGGGTGGTAGCAGTAACAATGTGATAGAATAACATCCCTGCAGAAGGACAATCGCTTGAGCAGGATTCGCAAGGGTACCATCAACACCACAGCCCTGACCATGGCTGCAATTCCCATCCCCATGATCCGAGGAGAGGTTAAGACCACAGTGTAGTGCAATGGGTTGCGAATAGCTACAAATCGGTCAAAGGCCATGGCCAACAGGATGGCTGACTCCATGGAGGAGAAGATATGGATGAAGAACATTTGTGTCAGACAAGAATGGAACTCAATTTCTCTGTGATTCAAGAGGAAGACACTGAGTACCATAGGTAGAGTTGATAAAGACAGACCCACATCTGTGGTTGCCAGCATCGATAGGAAGATGTATTGAGGGTCATGAAGGCTGGAGGTGTTTTTGATAACAAAGAGGATGATGCAGTTCCCCAGGAGAGCAATTAGATACATGACACACAGTGGGATAGAGATCCATATTTGTACAGCCTCCAGTCCAGGAATGCCTGTTAGGAGAAGAGTGGGTGGCTGGAACCAGCTACTGTTTATAGGACCCATAAGGATATTTCTTGGGATCCAGCCCAAATGAGCTTCTAGGCATTTCTCTTAGGAGAAAAACACAGATTTTAAGATAGGAGGACATAGTGTACCTAACTCCCCTGGGGCAGCACTAATCCTAGAAATCCTTATCTACCAAAGAATTGATTCTTAAAATGTTTCCAAATTTATCTGAATAACTACCTGGAGTTAGGGCAATGGATGACTGCTAGTAAAAGGTAAGAGCTACTAGAGTTCCTTTGGCCTAGAACACTCCAACATGGATCAAGTGACAATGAAAATTTCTTGAAATTTCTTTAAAGAAAATAATTTTCTTTTTTATATCAGTGCTTAGAAAAAATTATTGTGAGGACTCTATTTCTTAATTTATTTAATTATGCTTGCTTCCATTTTTATTTTCAATCACCTTAATTGAAACTCTGAAAGAAATTCCTGCACTTTCTCCACATCAACATCATACCTATTCAGGCATCTGGAAATCTGGTCATTTTTCCTGTTCGTTTTACCTATAGAGATAAAGCATAGGATATTTCAATAACCCACATAAACCTCAAACCATTAAAAAAAGTTCATGTGACATCCTGACATCCTTCATTTTTACAATTAATTCATATGTTGATTTTTTGAAATATGAGTGATAAAATCATTAAAGTGGATACTGTTATTATATCTTAGCTGGTGCTAGAATAGTTTCAAATATTAACAAATAATTTATTGAATAAAATTTGAAATACATCTATTTAAAAACATAGATATCGTTTACTAGGAAGTAAATAACAATACTTCAGTAAATATCTTAAAAATGGCGTAATTGATGTGGAATTTGTAAAAGAAAGTAATAAACAAAAAAGCAGAATGAGACCTATAAATACAGAGAACAAACTAATGGCAGAGGGAGTTGGAGGTTTGGGAAACGTGGGTGAAGGGGAGGGGGAGATATAGGCTTCCAGTCATGGAATGAATAAGTCATGGGAATAAAAGGCATAACATAGGGAATCTAGTCAATGGTATTGTAATAGTGTTGTATGGTCATATGTAGTATAGTACATATAGTACATATAGTACCTATATGTAGCTACTATAGAGAGTAGCTACGCTTGTGGTGAGTGTAGAATAACGCATAGAATTGTTGAACCACTGTGTATTATGCCTGAAACTAATGTAACACTGTCTGTCAACTATGCTCAAACAAAAAATAGCATAATTGGAGGAAATGAAGTTAGCACTTATGTATTTATCTTACAAAGAAGGGTAGGAAGAGATTACAAATAATTGGTTGAATACACTTAGATTTAAGTTTTTTTGTTTATGATTGCAAGCGGAAACAAAACAGTGATGTAACTGCATTCGAATATGTGAGATTGGGGAAGAAGGGAGGTAATATAACTGACCTGGAAGAGCATGAAATCAAAACACAATGTCTTTTGTGAAATTATATCATTTAAAAGTATGCCCCAAAATTGAAAAACCAGAAGAAAAATTAAACAGAGATTGATGAAGGATTCCTTTTCAGGAAAAAAGCTAGAGATGGGGAATATTAGCATAAGAGACATTCTTTTTTTTTTTTTTTTTTTTTTTTTGCCCTCAGCCAAAACTGTGCTGTTTTAAAAGCATGTCAATGTAAGCAAAGTTATCTTTTTATAGATATAAACATATTTTCAAGGAGCAGATCCCAAATGAATCACAATATATACATTTCCATGCATTGATGTATAGACCTATGCTTGTTCAGTCCCCTACTCTCATATTCTTGGTAGTGAATGTCTACTCTATCCTACTATATTCTTTCATAGAATGTCTATTAAAAAGAGTTTCACAAAACATGTCGTTTTAGCTGAGGGAGTGAATCAGCACCTCATAAGGAGGGCCCCTAATAAGAAGACTGACTTTAGGCAATTAGAATACTGAGCTTTATATATTATAAATTATATATAAATATTATATTATACAGAAAAGATTAATATTAAAATATTTTTATTTATTTTTGTTTTTTAATTTTATTTTTATTTATTTTATTTATTATTATTTTTGTTATATATATATATATATATATATATATATATATATATATATATAAAAGCTGTATACATGAAATATCTCAGTCTTCCTTGACATGAGTCAAGAAGGAGAAGGAAGAGAAGGAGGAGGAACAGGAGGAGGGGGATGAAGAAAGTCATAGTTCATAATAGAGAGGGCATCTGAACATACCACACACCCACAGTTACTCAACACACTGCATCCCACCACACTAAGAGCTGGAACAGACATAAAATTCTGACCCACCACAATACACAATGTACCTCATTTAAACACACAGAAATACATATACTACAGGTTCATATATACACATAACCATCTTTCCTCCCTTTGCTTTATTTCCCAATATACCTTGGAATTCATTCTTCTCTCTTTTATACTCATTTCCCCCTTCTGTTTTGGTCACTGAGCCATGAAGCACTACCAGCACACGCATCCATACACCAGGGACATCACTGCACCGGCAATGTGAAACTCAAGCATATATTCAGTCATATTGTTAGTGTTTCAATATTTTTTAGCCGTTACAGGTTTAATACTTTTTGTGGTGTGCCTAGCCCTGTTCCATGAGAATGTCTTTTATTTCAACTAATTTTATTTTTTTTCTTGTCACTCTCCACTCTAGTCCGATTGGTTGCTTAATTCCACCACATACGACTTTCTCATTCCAACATCAGAATATTTGTACACTTTCTGATGGGATCCCAAATGTGATCATACTCTATCTCCACTGATGGTGATTAAATTAATTGATTGAAAGCCATGGGGCACTTGGGTGGCTCAGTCAGTTAAGTGTCCGACTTCGGCTCAAGTCATGATCTCATGATTTGTGGGTTCCAGCCCCGTGTTCGGCTCTGTGCTGACAGCTCAGACCCTGGAGCCTGCTTCAGATTCTGTGTCTCCCTCTCTCTCAACCCCTCCCCCACTCAAACTCTGTCTCTCTCTCAAACATAAATAAACATTTTTAAAAAATTAAAATAAATAAAATAAAAAAATAAAAGCCAGTCTATATCCAGCATTCTATAAAATCCTCTCATGCTATTTCATATTATAAGAATTCCTCAAGCCATCAAATCCATACAGAATGTACTTTTCCCCCCAATAGATGGCATTTATGACATATAATTTCATATTGTCTTCCAGCTGAAACCTAAAGGAGTTTTCCTTATGCAATTTGATTTTAAATACCTTTAAGATTGGGATTGTACCCTTCACATATTGCAGTCCAATACTGTTTGGACACAGAAAGCTCATAGTAAATTTTGTTTAAACACATAAATTACTTGTTTAGAGGTTCCTACTGTAGTATAAATTTGCTAACCCCTAGCGAAGATTTAAAACTCACAAGAAATCCAGGCTCCTTTTTACTTGTTATTATTTTTTAAGTGTTTATTTATTTATTTTGAGAGAAAGACAGCACGTGTGGAGGAGGGGCAGAGAGAGAAGGAGAGAGAAAATCCCAAGCAGAGTCCATGCCTAGCATGGAGCCCAATGTGGGACTCCATTCCACAACCATGAGACCTTGACCTGAACTGCAATCAAGAGTCTGATGCTCATCTGACTGAGCCACCCAGGTGTCCTGAGCTCCCTTTTAAAAACCGATGTAGAAAAAGGGTTTGGGGTCATCCTCCTCACTGAGGCTCGTTTAGAACTGAAGAGTAGATGCCACTAAATTAGAAGCAGAGAAGGAGGTGACAATCAGATGAAGAATATTCATTGGGGTATTTATCAACCTGCTCGATTTCCAGTTATCCTTGTGCTAGAGTTCCATTGAATTCTGGTAGATTGCTCATCCTAGCCAGAGAGATATCTTGCTGGCTGTTCCTGGAGAGCCAAAGACATTTAAATACCATCTCCATAAGCCCTCCTTCCAAGCTCCTAAAAAACTCCTTTTAAGATGTATGTATCACTCCTGGAGTCTTCCTCCAGAGCCCACAACAAAACCCTGCTCTCTCACTTATGTACTATGAATCCCCATCTGTTAACCTTGAACTACAGAACACACTTCTTGGCTCCTCAATTAGGTGTATTTATTCTCATCATTTCCCAACTCCCTTTTGGTTTCTTTTTTAAAGGCACTGATCTTCCATGACTTTCATTTTGAATCTATGGAAAACTTCAATGAAGCAGCTCCTGAAGAGGGTTCACCATCTTTTTTCTTTTGTTTTTTTAAGATTTATTTTTTTAGGTAATCTCTATATCCCAGCTGGGGCTTGAACGCATGACCCTGAGATCAAGAGTCACATGCTCCTCTGACTGAGCAAGTCAGGTGCCCCTCATCTCTGTTCTTTTAAAGAATATTCTTTCAACAGTTCTTTTTATGTGCCAGGCAACCTCCTTACTATGCAACCTGCATCCTCAGCATGGGTTGGCAGGTGAGCTCAGCAGCACAGTTCTCTTGGACTCACCTTCCTTGGCATAGATGGAGAATGGATGGGCTCTTAGAAGATGCTAGAAACCACTGATAGAGATATTTGCCCAGCAGCCAGAGTTATTTATTGCCACAAGTAGAAAATCTTAGACACAAGGTGCCAGAGGGAGATTATCAAAATATTCTCCTGAGATAGTGGTTTTATCGTGCTACATATGAGATGTCACAGAAAACAAAGTCTTTGGAAGCAAGGACATGCCAAGCCTGCTTTTCTCAATACTCCAGAGTCCCTGTAATTAATCACACATTCCAGCATGAAACCAGTTGTATCTCTACTGTTCACCACAAACATGTGATACACCTTTTTTTCAAGAAGTGATTTTTCCTGATAAGTGACCTTTAGGTATCCATACTTAGCTTGGATCATTTTCTGAGGTGAATAATTTTGAACTGTAATCTAATGTTTTTGAGAAGCTGAGGTTTGGACACTTTCTTTCACTATCATTGTTATAAATATCCATTATTATATTATTTCTCAACATTGTACTGCGGTAGTTTTTTTCTGAGAGGTATAGGACCACTTATATTAGTATGAGTTAGCAGGATTTTATTGAAACTTCTGGGTTTTCCTTCCTTTTCTTACTGCAAAGCTGTTAGTTGTTAGACACTTTCTCTCTTTTTAAAGTTTTATTATGTCTTTCCTGTGATTGTAACATTTTCCTCTCCTTTTAAAGTTCTAATCTTTATTTCCTACTTCATTCACAATGCCTAGAATGATACCTATCATATAGAGGCATTCAATATATTCTTGATCAATGAAAAATAAATGATGATGAGGACTACTTTTGGCAAAAATGGAGTAAGAGCAATTGAATTCATCTTCTACTCTCAACCAAAATAATTAGAAAAAATGTATGAAGTAACAGTTTTTAAGACAATGAATCTCTGGCAACAAAGGACTATAATCTATGAGAGTCAGGGAAACATACAAAATGAATCCCACAGGGATGTCTGGGTGGCCCAGTCTGTTAAACATCTGACTCTTGATTTTGGCTCTGGTCATGGCCTCATGTTTATGAGATCAAGCCCCGTGTCTTGCTCCCTGCTGTGCAGCTCAGACTCTGGTTGGGATTCTTTCTCTCCTCTCTTTCTGCCTTCCCCTCTCAAAATAAATAAATAAACATTTAAAAATAAATAAATAAATCCTACAATGGCCCTAGCTCACTGCTTTGAGAGAGTTTCCAGGCAGAAACCTAGACAGAGCCTATGAACTTCCTGAGTTGAGGAACCATTGCTGAGAATCCAAGAAGACAAAATTGTTTATAGAGTTCATGAGACAGAGTAACAAAGAGGAGACAACTACCAAAGGTAGAGCCTTGAAGATCTGCAGAGGGTTCCCTCAAATACTTATCAGAGTCCTGATTGGTGCATATGTGTAAAGAAGTGGCCTTTACCTGAGGCCAAAGGAAAAACTCTGTAAGAGGAAAATGAAATAGGTTTAATAACCCACACATGGCCTGAGTAAGTGCCTGTTCCCAGCCACACTGGAAGAACTCATAGTCCACAGGTCATTGGGCAGAATACTTAGAAAAATAATGTCCAATCAGTGGGGGTAATGAACAATTCATTCTAGGTTAAAAGCTCACTTGTCATGCCTGATAAATCTTAAGCATAAGAACTTAAGGATCAAACTTAAATTCCAGATAATTTAAAAATCATATCAAAGCAAAGCTTAAGAATATTTATAGGTATATAAATAAATTTTAGGAATATAAACTTTAATATAAAATTTATATATAATTTTTAGTAAATATAAATTCTACTTACACCCAGCAAGGTAAAATTCATAGTATCTGAAATCTAATTAAAACATGCTTGCAGGGGTGCCTGGGTGGTTAAGTTGGTTAAGTTGGTTAAGTGGTTAAGTTGGTTAAGTTGGTTAAGTGTATGACTCTTGATTTTGGCTCAGGTCATGATCTCAGGGTTGTCAGATCCAGCCCTGCATTGGACTCTGCACTGAATGTGGAGCCCACTTAAGATTCTCTCTTCCCCCCCCCCCTCTGCCCCTTCCCCACTTGCATGTACACACACCCTCTCTCTAAAAAAGTAAAAAAATAAAAAAAACCATACATACAAAGAAGCAAGAAAATATGACTCACTAAGAAAAAGAAAAAAATTAATCTAAAGAAACTGATCCAGAATTGACAGATTTTGGAAATAGACAAGGGCATTAAAACAGTTGTTATAACTCTATTCCACATATCAAAAAATAAAATAGAGACATGGAATTAAGGCTCAGTCTGAAATATATATATATATATATATATATATATATATATATATATATGAAGACAGATGGAGAAGTACATTTGGTAACTATATTTGTATTTAGCTTAGGAAAGATTTTGGTTGGAGGTATAGATATGAGTCATCAGATGGGAAATACATACAGAATGAGAATAATGTATCACACACAGAAAAAATCAATAAGAATTATCTTGAGTGAATATGTGTGTTGTGGATGTGGATGTGTATCTGTATATGTATATGTGCATACAGTAGGGGAGTCCGTAAAGGAGGAGCAGATATAGAGCAGACAGAGTAGCACACTGAGTTGAGGTGACAAGGCACATTTACTCAAAGACATTGAAGACTTAATTCCATCAGAGATATAAAGGCTGGGAATGAAACTTATCTACCATTAACACAGAAATCGTAGCTTGCAAAGGGTTGAAATTGCATTAGAGAGCGAGCAGATCCCTCAAAGACATAGTATGGTGAAGGAAGTGAAGGAGCTGATGTTAGAACAAAGAGAAACACTTCCATGTAAGAGACATGACAAAGAAGAAAATGCTTTAGAAATTGTTTGAAGGAAAAGATTCCTGACTGTTGGGAACAATATTGCTGAAAGCCCAATAATATATAGTCATTGAAAGAAATTTTTAAGGGTTAGATGAAGTGAGCAAATAAAATAAGGAAATAATACAAGACATCTGATTTTCTAATGCAGAAAGCAATTTTATGAAGATCATGACACAATATTTCTGGGGATTAAGACAGGCTTGTGAAGAGAAATGAATGTTTTATAAGGTTAAAAAGTATTTGCATTTATGAAAAGATCTATATTAGTATCTGTATTTGCTAACCAAAAGAAATATGAAGAGGGTTTTCACTTTTATGGAAAAAGGTGAAGAGTGAAGTAATGTTCAGTGTTTGTGTTGCAGCGAGTCATTGTAGAGGCAGCTCATACCCTGAGCAGCGAGAGCGGCCTGGCCAGGCTCCTTCCTCAGGAAGCACACTCAGCCTCTCAGCATCAAGACATTGTGGCTTCGAATTGTGCCTCTGAGTATCTGTGCAACCTAAGGTATCAGAATAGTCTAAGAGGGGTTAATTTTTGGATGTGGGAATATTAAAGTTTTTTCACATGAAATTAATAGTAATTGCTTTTTTGCTTTATACCATTTGGCTTCCAAAAGTTTTCATAAGAATGCTCTAATTTTAATTTTTTTATGTTTATTTATTTTTGAGAAAGAGAGACAGAGTGTGAGCAGGTTAGGGGCAGAGAGAGAGGGAGACACAGAATCTGAAGCAGGCTTCAGGCTTTGAGCTATCAGTACAGTGCCCAATGTGGGGGCTCAACCCCACGAGCCATGAGATCATGACCTGAACCGAAGTCAGACACTTAACCAACTGAGCCACCCAGGTGGCCCTCTAACTTTCAGATGGGAAGACACTTGTATTTGTCAAGAATGTAAGACAGAGCTTCAGAGCTTTCTCTATCCCTAACTAGACCTTAATCTGACTTCTCAACAGCCTTATCTCATTTCTGCAGGGCATGAACTAAGCATATTACATCATTGTATCTGACCTTACTGTATGGAAGAAGTATACTGTCCATATATACTGTGGGTTCCCTAAGGGTCACTATCAAGATATGAAAGACCATTGAAAGTATATTTTATTGGTGTGGGGCCCTGTCCACATAAACAATTTGATTCTACAATGCAATACAAATTCCATGGATCCATATGACGTACAATGAAGATTTAGAATAATGGGTAGAGAAAAAACACTTATATATTATTTATCCTCCAAATCAGTGAATTTGGACATTCTCCATCGTGTTTAAGCTCTGTCTTTTTCTGTTCAGATCCAAGAACTATCTCTTTACTGGCACATGAACTCTTCCTTGATAATTTCCTATCTTTCACTGTGACAGAAAGGAAAGGTAGCAACAAAATTAACTTGACATGTCATGACTCTTAAAGAGTCTCTTTGTATTGATGTAGTCTAGCTCTTGTTGCCTTTTCCACTCCCTAAAACCACTAGCAAATGTTGGTTGAATCATCGCTCATGACTGAATGATCCACTGTGTTGCCGGAGTGTATTGGATTCCTGGACAAACAGCATGTGGGCATCAGAAAGAACGAGGGGTAAGGTTATGGTATGGGGCAGGGACAATCTCTGTCCAATAATCCCTGAGTGATACTACACAGTGTCACATAGCTATATGGGTGTACAGATAGATCCATTTTCACACTGATTTGTCCCATTCTTTTCTTTTTTAAACTGATTTTTTAAAAGTTTTTATGTATTTATTTTGAGAGAGAGAGAGAGAGCACAGACAGGAGAGGGCAGAGAGAAGAAGAGAGAGAAAATCCCAAGCAAGCTCCACATTGTCAGCACAGAGCCCTGTGTGGGGCTCAAACTCATGAACCATGAGATCATGACCTGAGCCAAAATCAAGAGTTGGACACAACCGACTGAGTCATCCAGGTGCCCCTATCCCACTCTTTTCAATCTGGGGTGATTTTTAATCTTATAATTATGTATTAGGTGGGTGTATAATCTTTGCCATATAGTGTAAATATAATCCATACAGGACTATACTATTCACATAGTATTTCACATACAAAAAATAAATTACACTGAACACTTTGTAGCTTCTAATGAATAGTTTTAATTCTGTTGGAGAAGTACTTCTTTTACTTGATCACTCTAAATTTGTATTAATAACAGAGTGTTATCTAAGAAGAGCATGAGATTTGGCAAGGAGAGCCTGACTTAATTTTCAGTTTTATTTCTTACTATATGTGTAGGTAAACCAAGTGACTAAACTTTTTGGACTTCAATATCCTCATCTTGCCAATAGTAAAATAATACCAGATATTTTTGTGGTTTTAAAAGAATTGTTATAGGGGTGCCTGGGTGGTTCAGTCAGTCAGTTGAGCATCTTCCTCTTGATTTTGGCTCAGGTCATGATCCCAGGGTTGTGGGATCGAGCCCCACATCAGGCTCTGCACTGAAGCAGAGCCTGCTTAAGATTCTCTCTCACTCTGCCCCTTACCCCTGTTTGTGCACCCTCTCTCTCTTTCTAAAATTAATTTTAAAAATTAAAAACAAAAAAACTACAAAACAAAAGAATTGTTATATCAGAAATTTGTGTTAAACTTGGCAAGTTTTATGGCAATGGTAGTGATATTAAAGACTATTTTTCCCCACATACATATCTCCCTTCCTACACTAGACAGCAGGGGTTGCAGGTTTTATATTGATTTATATACTTGTGTTTGATACAGATGTAATACAGGATAAAAATGGTTTTCAAAATATTTCATGATAAATTGCTCAATCCCCCCCCCATATGGATCGTATGCTATTTTTCAGGAGGTGGAAGATTCCTAAGGAACACATTCTCATGACACTAAAAAATAGACCCTCTGCTCTGACAATCACACTTTCACAGAAATTCATGCATTTGACAAGTTGAAACCTCAACAACTTCTGTATTTCTATAACTTCTTCATGTCTATGAAGGCAGTCTCACTGTGGACTACTGCCCCTGATAGAGCCATCATTAACTCCCCAAGATTGTCTAAGAAGGATGCTCTTCCTATAAGGCTACTTATTCCATCATTGGTTCTTTCTTAGCCTTACTAAAGGATAAAGAGCTCAGAAAACCACAGATGCTTTATTAGATTCCCCATGTCTCCTGGGTTTTAGGTCTCCCAGGATAGAGAAAGCTATAGAACCAGGTTCCGAACCTCAGTGTTCGGAGGTTGGGACCTCGACCAAGAACATCCAGCCTATCTTGCAGGGCCTTGGAAGTCTGCAATTGCTGAACAAAGGAGGTAGTAAGCTTCTGATATCCCATATTGGACAGTAAGTGACTGCTGTGTTCTGAAGGCATGTCCTGTGAATCTCAGGTTTTAGATTAGGCATACTCCTGGTAGAGAAAAGGATATGCGACTTTTTTCTTGCCATATATGCCCATGTACAGCACCTGCCCCAGGGTCATGGCCTAAGAAGATCTATGGTAGTGATGGAGGCATGTCCAATACCTGTGAAATGATACTTGTCATTGATATGAATATCTGACTACCTGGCTGGACCATGCTCTTCAAGCTAATGAAGAGTTCATTGAAGGGTGGTTTATGGCTCTTGAAACAGCCAATCTGTGTGAGGAAGAATTATTTCAGAATATGAAAGTTGGGTTAATTCCAAAATGGGTTTCTTCTAACAGAAGAAAAAGGCTTGGGGCTTTGTTGCCCCAGCTGTAGTCAGTCACAGATAAGATTCCTTTATAAGAGAGATCCCTAGATGTTTTTAGGTTCTATACCAAAGGCTTCTGTTTTGGGTCTTTATTTACTTTCAGATTTCTGGTTAAAACTCTTTTGGAACAATTTAGTGCAGAAGGAGTTTGTCTCATTTCATCCAAAACAGAAAAGGAGTTGAGACACAAGTCTAGCTGTAGTGGGTGTGGAAGCCAGTTTCACAGGACAGTAAGAGCTCTAGCTCAGAAGGGTCTCTGATGGCAGCTTTTGCTTACTGGGTTTTATTGATATTTTTGTGGGCGGGGGGAGGCTTATCTATATATTTGGGGTAAAGAAGAATTAAGGTGGTAAATAAAATGGAAATGCTAAAATATGACATAAATCAGAAGTCAAGTGTATGAGAAAGATATAGATGGTTTGGAAGAAAGAATGGAAAAAAAGGAGAACATTTACGAGAACCATCCTTCTTGGTAAATAACAAACCCATGAGCCCCATTGGACTGCATGCGTCTGATAAAGTTCTGGCTAGCTCTGAGAAAAGGGTTACAAGTTTCTCAGATCAGTTGGCTCACTGTGGCCTCTCCTGCCATCATCTGTGGGTATGTTCCTTCAGCGACAGCAGTATGTTAGCTTTGAGTGAGGTAAGCAGTGAGTATTAGAAAGGGAAATTATGTGAGTCATAATAGAAGATACTGGGTTTCCGGATGATTCTTGGAACATAACTGAATGGCTGAAAGTGATAAAGGAAGCCTCAGCCAAAGACTATGAGGGCCATGCCATCTCTGCTTATCTTATGAACTGTGGTTGAGTTGGTATCTAAGCTGGTTTTCAAAATCAGCACATTTCTGTGTATTTATGGGATTGATTTTAATCTATTAGTACACATTCATTTAAAATGTGGTATCCTAGAGGTGCCTGGGTGACTCAGTTAGTTAAGGACCTGACTCTTGGTTTCAGCTCAGGTCATGATCTAAGGCCTGAATCAGGCTCCGCGCTGACATTGCAGAGCCTGCTTGGGATTCTCTCTCATCTCTCTCTTCACCTCTCCCCTGCTTGCATGCTCTGTCTATCTCTCTATCTCTAAGATAAATAAATAAACTTTAAAAAATGTTGTATCCTCAGTACTTCTGAAAGAAAAGTGATAGAATGGGAACAAGAGAAGAAGATATGAATGGGGAAGGTCACTGCAGACCTGGGTTCAGAGAGGAAAGAGTTGGAAGGTTGACTAGCATCAGATGAAGCAGGCAACAATTCCCTCTGACCAAACCTGATCTTTCTTGGTTCCTTGGCATGTCACCAGTCTTTGTGAACAACTTGTTCTTTCAGTCATCATTTCCTTCCACTGCTGGACAACTTTGCCCTTCCTGTCATTTGATCCCATGCCTCTGTTTGAGTATTCTTGATCATGAAATTTGAACTTTCCTGGTGAAAAATCAGTTGAGCCTCTGTTCCTGTATGGCTTCTTCTGCCAGGAGACCCTTAATTCTACTATAAAATCTTTCTTTATTCTCACCTCGCTAGCCTTCACCACTGTTGGGCAATTGTTTTTTCATTCTTATTTTCTATTCTCCACATCTTTTTTAAATAGTATCTCTTCCAGATTTCTCCTTTTTTTCCCACATGAGCTTTGGCATTAACTCGAATAATTATTGCTTTTTATTTTATTGCAAAGATCTGGATCAAATGTGAGTCTTTTGAAAATCTTCCATATATCCCTTAATATTTTTCTGACTACTTTTTGCCTCAGTGGAAGAAGCAGAACACCTATATAGTAACTGATTGAATTATCTTTTGTAATCATGGGGGCTTAATCCCCAAAATTGTTCACTTTCTTGCTTCAAATTCTTCTTTACTACCAAACTCCTCTGACATAAACTGCCATTTTCATCTCTTATGTTCCAGAGAACATTTCCCAATACCTTTTGCTCCTTCCAGTTACTGTTTTCCTTTCCTTTAGTGCCTACCTTCTTAACAGTTGTTCATAACTGGTATTCTCAGCTATTTTATACCCAGTGTCTTTCAATCTGGAATCAGACTTCACCCTCATCAATTCCTTGAAATTGTACTAGACACTAATGAAAGTCTAATATTTTTCACTAGATGCTAGTGAAGGTCTAACATTTTTTAATGTTTATTTTTATTATTTTTAAGAGAAAGTAAGTGAGGTAGGGGCAGAGAGAGGGGACAGAGGATCCGAAGCAGGCTGTACACTGACAGGCTGAAAGCAGTGAGCCTGATGTGGGGCTCAAACTCACGAACCACGAGATCATGACCTGAGCCGAAGTTGGGCACTCAATCAACTGAGCCACCTAGGTGTCCCAAAGTCTAGTACTTTTATTCTACATCCTACTCTCAACACGACAACTGGGAAGTGGCAATAAATCATGATCATGATCATCATCACCACCACCACCACCAAACTGAAAATAATAAAAAAAAATAGCATTGAAAAAATGACTCAGAACTGTGAAAATTGTAGTAGGTAGACAGGACTGTAATGAAATCAAGGCAAATGAATGAGAAGAAAGCTTGAAGAAGGGATTGCTCACTAGTGGCAAATGAAACAATGTGTTAAAAACATGGGTTTTTTAAGCAAGAGAATTTGAGTTTGAATCTCTAATTGGTTAGATACTAGCTTAGACAAATTATTCAAACCACTCATGCCATAGTGTCCTAAAGTGTGAAGTGGACCATACTAGCTGTCATTCTGTTGGGTTCTTATTGCAATTGAATGGTATTTTGTGACCATTAAATTATAGATAAGTGGTTAACACAGGATATAACTCATGGTAAATACTCAAAATTAGTTGAATAGTATAAATAATGTGGGGACTAAAATGTGTTATTTGAGGGCTGTCACTGTGATTAAATAAACTACATGTTGGAGATACAGTTAGGGAAGAGATTTAATACCAGAACTTCTCTTCTTAGGTCTTTCTTTTTTAAAACTAATAGAATAACTTACAGTAAACTAAACTGAAATATACAGCTTGATATGTATGTATTTTTGCTTTGAGGTCCAGGTCCATGATTGGATGTTAGTCTTTTGTGTCTAGAAGAGAAGTAGCTATGAGCTAGTTCCATTCCAACCTATATGGACAGAGAATTTGGAGTGATGAAATGCTTCTACCAAGGTCCCAGTTGGTTCATGGCATAGCTGAGACTACAGTTCAGTTCAGGCTAGAACCTCATGCTTCGTCCACTTTTCTTTCCCTTGCACTATACAGGTTTGAGATAGTCTGCCAGATTTATTTCCTTAGTGGTTCCATAGACATGCCATAAACTAATATAATTTAAAACAATTGTTTTAACTTTCTCTGAAAAAGAAATCTCCTCCTCTATTCCCTATGTTGATTAGTGGCATCACATTTTTCTAGACAGTGTGTCTCAAAATGTCCTATTGCCTTTCATTTTGCCTCATATAACCTATCACCTGGAATTATCTTTCATTTATTTATTTTTAAACACATTTTTTCAAGGTGCCTGGGTCGCTCAGTTGTTTGAGAGTCTGACTCTTGATTTCGGCTCAGGTCATGATCTCACAGTTCGTGGAATGGAACCCTAAGTTGGGCTCTGTGCTAACGGCATGAAGCCTGCTTGGGATTCTCTCTCTCTCTCTCTCTCTCTCTCTCTCTCTCTCTCTCTGTATCTCTCCTGCTCTTACTCACTTTCTCTTTCTCAAAATAAACAAATAAACATTTAAAAGCCCCACACTTCTTCTCCATCCCCTTTTTTCACTGTTTAAACTATGTTCCGAGTTCTACTTTGGTTTGTTGGAAAAGCTTCCTACAGTAAATCAGGTAAATCCTCCACCTCATCAATCTATCTTTCTGCCTTTTAAACCATATTTACTCAACAAAAATATATTATGTTAGATGTTGAATATATACTCATAGCCATCATGAAACTTAAGAAAGATTGGTGAAAAATATTACAAACTATTCATTAGGAATTGTATCGGTGTGCTATTGGGAAGTAGAGAATAAAAAATAAGCATATTGTCCATCAGCAAAGACCTCTCTGAAAGGGTAAATCTTAAATTTTGATCCCATTATGTTCTCCTTAAAACTGTGGTAAAATATTAGAGATTCAATAAGTATTGTTGAATAAGAAATCAATTCTCAGTATAAGAGACCTAAACCTAAAGTCTTTAGCTTGACTTTTAAAACTTTGAATCTTCAAGACACAATTTATTTGTCCGGTCATATTTCTCATGTCTCTAAGCCTTTGATACACTACATAATTTGATTTTTATAGTGACTTACAGTCCTTGTTTTAGGTTTTTACTTGTCTTGGTTCTTTTTTTCCAATGATAGTCTCTTGAAAGCCAAAGGCTTTCTGATAAACACATCTACTGACAACACTTCAATGAATCTTTGTATCATCCCCTAGTTAAAGTAATGTCTCTTTCACATTATACACACGTGACTGCATGTCTCCCGTCATTCTTATCTTGATCTGCTTTGAGAGGATGCTTACTTGTGTCTATGTCCCATGATCCTCACAAGGGTAGGAGATCCTTGAAATAGAGGATATGTATAGTTTATATTTAATTCCTTCTTTAGCATAGTATTAATCACAGAATGAACTTAAAGAAATATTCATTAACTTATTTAAATCTTGCATGTGTCTGCAACTCATTTTTTATTATTGTGGTTATTTCATTACCTATGAGATGCCTTTCTCTTTTCTCCAGTAATGGTATGAAAGTTTGAGCAGAAAAAGAAAAAAAAGAAGGGAAGGAAAAGACAAATATTTGAACACAAGCTGGAAGGAATAAATTGGAGAAAAAGGCAGTGGAGACTAGGGAGAATGAAGGGAGGAATGTAACATATGTGGAAGATAGGACACATGGTCTGTTGAGTTAGAATGATGTTATATGAGTCCTTGCTTTGCACAGTGCTGTATTAATACTGTGGATGTTGGAAGAACATGTTTTCAATATGCACAGTATTAAGTTAATACAGCACTATGCAAAGCAAGGACTCCCTAGACTTCTATTTCTCTTTCTCTCCAAGTTATTTTCACTTGGTGATGAAAAGCTAAAGTCTTTAAATTACAGAAACAATGGTCGTTACAGATTTGAATTCTCAAAAGGTCATACCAATATTCTGGACACTTTGTTACTGGAGTGTGCAATTAATCACCAGAAAGAAACTGTGATTAACACTGGAAATGACCAGTCATATAAGAAGGAAAACCATGATGTGCAAGAGCATATAAGAGACTTTCATGTATGATGCTAAGTCAATAAGTACAATGTATCTGCCACAGTGTCTAGACAAAATTATAAACCTATAAAATGTTTATTATCATTACTGTTGTTGTTGTTCTTATAGTTATAGTTAAAACCATTAGCATTACCAGTAGCATCAGTTCCATAAGATCATGGTAACTTTCATGTCAATGAAGCCTATCTGGCTTGTCATCTTTGAACCATTACTTACTATCAATCCTTTCTTAAAGCAACAACTGTATTGCAATGCCAAGATTCATACTCAAACCAGATGAAATAACTATGATTTTTCACTCTGTCTCTCTCTTTTTCCATTCCAGTGTCCAGTGTCAGAGGACAGAGTAAAAGATGACAATCTCTTCAAACCACACCAACCTTAGAGATATTTGGTATACCATGACTGGGATCCCAGGACTGGAATATGCACACATATGGATCTCCATTCCCATCTGTTTCATGTACATAGTTTCTGTTTTAGGCAACACCTTCTTATTATTCCTGATCTTCACTGAACGCAGTCTTCGTGAACCCATGTACCTTTTCTTGTCCATGTTAGCCCTGGCAGATATCTTTCTCTCCACAGTCACCACACCAAAGATGCTAGCAATCTTCTGGTTTCAAGATGGGGGTATTTCTTTTGGTTGCTGTGCGTCCCAAATGTTTTTTCTCCACTTCATCTTTGTGGCAGAGTCTGCTATATTGCTGGCCATGGCATTTGACCGCTATGTAGCCATCTGCCATCCACTAAGATATACTACAATTCTAACCCCCTCGGTCATTGGAAAAATGGGCATTGCATCTGTGATCAGGAGTTTCTTCATCTGCTTCCCCTTGGTTTTTCTGGTTTATCGGCTTGCTTACTGTGGGAGGAATATTATTCATCACTCATATTGTGAACATATGGGCATTGCCAAGCTAGCCTGTGATAGCATCAAAATCAACATCTACTATGGGGTGATTGTAGCCCTATTTTCTACATGCCTGGATGTAGTGTTTATCATCGTCTCCTATGCCCTTATACTCTGTACTGTTTTTAGAATTCCTTCCCAAGATGCCCGACTCAAGACTTTGGGTACTTGTGGCTCCCATGTCTGTGTTATCCTGCTGTTCTAAACTCCAGCCTTTTTTTCATTCTTTGCTCACCGATTTGGGGGCCACCATATACCACTCCATGTACATATCCTCTTTGCCAATCTTTATGTGGTGGTACCACCCACTCTCAACCCCATCATTTATGGACTTAAGATCAAGAAAGTTCAGGAGAAGTTTGTCCATGTCTTTTCTGTGAGCAATAAATTCTGCTGATGTAGACTATCCAGCTCAATTTTTCATTTTTCTATGTAACTAATTGAAGAGTACTTAAAATTATATCAGACATCTTATATCATGCCAGCATTAGGGTAGAATGATAACAGTAAATTTTTGAGATAATTTTACATCATAATTAATTAATTAATTAATTAATTAATTGCTGCTTTTGTTCAGGACAGTATCAGACCAAGGGCATTTTAGATTCTGTGTAAATGTGAGTTCAGTTACAACAGACTTAAAACACAATAACTCAATAGTTATCTTCAATTTCATATTGATACAGAAAAACAGGAAAAGTAAAAACACAACCCACCCACTAAAAAAATAGAAAAAACAAATTGCTAAATCAACTTAACAGGTTTTCAGACTATTTTCCCATATTATCTTTGTATTTCAGAGAAAATAATACTTATATATTTAGCATTGTGATCTATCAGTTGAGTAGCTGGGCTCTAAATTCAAGATTTGAATTTTAGATGTCTCATCTTTGTAAAGAGTATTTACCCTTTCTGGGCTTCTTTAGCTTTATATTGAGCTTAAAATATTTCATATTTTATAAGGTTGTTGAAAGTATTAAATAAGATGATTTACAAAGCTTCTAAACTGTGCATAACACACATTGAAATATATCCCATATGTGTGTGTATATATATATATATATATATATATATATACATGAAATACCACAAAAATTCCTTTTGAAAACTATAGATTTTTATTTTCTTCCACTAGAGTCTACTGTCATTAAATGCTTCTGTTAAAAAGTACCAGTAGAACATGGTAAGGAAGAAGGAGGTTTGACTGCAGAGGAAGTTCCTTTTAGAAACAAAAAAGGAGTAGCAGAACCCCTTCCAGCATGAGATGGGGGAGAGACACAGATAGGAATGGAGAAAAAGGAAGATACAGTCCAAGTTTCAGCTGCACATTCTCGGTATTCATTCAAAGTATCAGGGCATACAAAATAAAAAGATAGAAACCCAATGAATTTAGAGATGAAAGTGAAAAGCAGTGGAAGAGGAATACCTTATTTCCTACTTAAGTATCTGAGGGAGATTTCTGAACAAATTGTCTCATGCCACATGGGAGAACAGCATTAGAGTAAAAATGACCATGTGGCATGTTCAGTCAGTGAACTGGTTTCCTCTCGTTCCACAGAAACAACAGATGAATGTAGGAGTTCTTTACGGCACTGTGGGGAACACAAAGATCATGGTGAATGCTGACTCATGAAGTTGAAAAGGGAGAGGCTTTGGCTAAGGGAAAAGTGGCTCCATAGCCAAGAGCCATAGACACAAATGTTAGAGTCAGCAAAGTAAGAGAAAATGGGTCAGGTTTCAAGGCTTGTTGATTAGATCCAACATTTCAGATGCCTCGTTAAGTGGGATCCAAGAGACAATAATCAAATTTCAGCAAAGGCTGCGGAAAGGATAGAGGCCACACAGAGTGAAGAGGTAGGATAAGGTTCATTCAACAAGGCTCAGCTAAGTACACAGACATAGACCAGGGGCCCATCCAGTTCTCACATCCAGTCCCTCAGTGTTGTCTGGATTGTTGACTTCCCCTTGAAAACAGATGATAAGGGAATTGTGTGGGAGAATAGCAATTTCAAATTGACAGAAAAGTTACTGACAGATTACATGATGCCACAGAAAGCATATTTCTTAAACTCAAAAACTTTAATTGACCTGTAAGTGGGAAGTTGGAGTTTCAGATAACCATTGGACTTTTTGAGTATAAAGTACAAAGCCTATTGCATAAGATTTTGTGTATCAAAACTGGCTGAGAAAGAACAGCCTATTAAATAATTGTTTCAACTGGTAAATTGTTTGAAAACCTAAATTTACATTGATGTACTATTTAAAATTCTTAACCCATGTCATGAACATGACCACCAACAAAAACAAGTTGAACAATGGAGATATAAGTGTGATGTCAAGAGGAGCCAAGATGGCAGAACAGCATGGAAGTTTTTTGTGTGTCTTGCATCCATGAAATAAAGCCAGACCAACACTAAACCATCCTACACACCTAGAAAACTGATTGGAAGATTAATATAACAATCTGCACAACCTGAACCACAGAATTCAGCAGGTACGTGGCAGGGAGAGGTGAACTTGGGGAGTGAGAAGCTGGCGGCGGGCAGGGAGCTGCTTTTGCAGGCAGAGAGAGGACGGAGACTAGGGGAAGGGGGCAGAATACAGGAAAAGCACCCCTCCCAAAAGCAGCTGGAGAGAAAGCAGAAAATTGGAAACAGCCGCAGGGACTAAACTAAAAAGGGAGAAAGGAGAGGGTTTAAATTCCATGCAGACTTTAAACAGGGGGCAGGCAGTGTCTGAAACCCTGCAGCTCGATACCTGGTGGTGCTCTGGTGAGAAGGGTGGAACCCCAGGAGCAGAGTGGTGTCCAGGAGGTTCTCAGGCCATACGGGGAAAAGCAGTTCCACTGCTGGAAGGACATTTGGTGGAGACTGTTGAAGCCACTTGGTCCCAGCAGACCCCAGAAAATGGCCATATTCACTGGTGCTGGAACAAGGTGGTTAAAGGTGAAGACTGGTGCCAGATGCGTGTTGTGATTTTTCCATAATCCCTGAAAAGCTGCTAGTATGCTATCTTGTGAACTTTTTCTGGGGTGGCCTGGCACCTGGCTGCAGTCTTGGGCACCAGCAGCAGCAGGGTCCAGCAAGCATTCCCGGGTATAGCCGACATTCAGCCCTTGCTCATTCAGCCATTGCTCAGTGAGACCCTGAAGAACAGGTCAAAGCCACAGTCCCTCAGAGGTAAGGGGCCAGGGAAAGCAGCCACATCTGAGACAAAACTGGGGAAAGAGGTGCTGCCTGGGGCTTGGTCATGGACAGTGAAGAAGTGGAGTGGACGAAAGCTGAAGACAGAAGACAGTGCGCAATTGCTGATCCAGGAGAACTGAGTTCCGATACTAGAGACAGGGTACCTGGGTGACACCATTTTCAACACTCCCAGGTATGCGCATATGCACCTACAAGTGCCGCAACAATCCACCCCAGTAGGCTATCAGCACCATCTACTGGAGAACAGCCGTTACACTGAGCCCCGCCCAACTGAGCCAACCTCGCTCTTGAAGAGCACAAGTCTCACCGCCTACTTCGTTTATGAACTATAAAGCACTACATAGTCTGACTTCTAGGAGAAAACAGTAATTTCAGGTGTATTTCAATCTCTTAGCAGGTCCATCTATTCAATTTTCTATCTTTTTTTTCCTTTTACACAACTTTTCTCTTTCTTGAATACAGAATGAGAAAAATACATTTTTATTTTTAATTTTTATTAAAAACATTTTTGTTTAATTTTTTCTACTATATTCTTTACTTTTGTGTAATTTTTTTTCAAATTCTATTTTACTCCCATCATCTCATTTTAGTCTAATTCAGTGTATTCATTTTTTCAAATTCTCAAATGATTTCATTCCCCCCCCCCTTTTTTTCCTCTACTCTGTCAAGCCATTCTCAACATGCAGACCAAAACACACCTAGGATCTAGCATCATTTAGATTTGTGTGTATGTGTTTTAATTTTTTAATTTTAATATTTTTTTATTTTAATTTTTTTAACTTTAATTTTTCTACCTCATTAATTCCTTTTCTCCCTTCAAAATGACAAAACGAAGGAATTCACCCCAAAAGGAAGAGCACGAAGAAACAAGAGCCAGGGATTTAACCAACACAGTTACATGCAAGATGTCTGAACCAGAATTTAGAATAACAAAAATAAGAATACTAGCTGGAGTTGAAAATAGATTAGAATCCCTTTCTGCAGAGATAAAAGAAATAAAAAATAGCCAGAATGAAATTAAAAATGCTATAACTGAGCTGCAATTATGGGTGGATGCAGCAGCAGCAAGGATGGATGAGGCAGAACAGAGAATCAGCAATATAGAGGATGAACTTATAGAGAATAATGAAGCAGAAAAAAAGAGGGAGATTAAGGCAAAAGAGCACGATTTAAGAATTAGAGAAATCAGTGACTCATTCAAAAGGAACAACATCAGAATCATAGGGGTCCCAGAAGAGGAAGAGAGACAAATAGGGATAGAAGGGTTATGTGAGCAAATCATAGCAAAAAACTTTCCTAACCTGAGGAAAGACACAGACATCAAAATCCAGGAAGCACAGAGGACCCCCATGAGACTCTACAAAAACCGACCATCAACAAGGCATATCATAGTCAAATTCACAAAATACTCAGGCAAGGAGAGAATCATAAAAGCAACAAGGGGGAAAAAAAGTCCTTAACCTACAAGGGAAGACAGATCAGGTTTACAGCAGACCTATCCACAGAAACTTGGCAGGCCAGGAAGGAGTTGCAACATATATTCAGTGTGCTGAATCAGAAAAATATGCAGCCAAGAATTCTTTATCCAGCAAGGCTGTCATTCAAAAGAGAAAGAGAGATAAAAAGTTTCCCAGACAAACAAAAATTAAAGGAGTTTGTGACCACTAAACCAGCCCTGCAAGAAACTTTAAGGGGGACTGTCTGAGGGGAGAAAGATGAAAATAAAAAAAAAATGAATAAGTAAAGACCAAGAACAACAAAGATTAGAAAGGACCAGAGAAAACCACCAGAAACTCCAACGCCACAAGCATCATAAAGGCAATAAATCCATATCTTTCAGTACTCACTCTAAATGTCAATGGTCTCAATGCTCCAATCAAAAGACATAGGGTAACAGAATAGATAAGAAAACAAGACCCATCTATATGCTGTTTACAAGAGACCCACTTTAGACCTAAAGACACCTACGGATTGAAAATAAGGGGATGTAGAACCATCTATCAGGATAATTGTCAACAAAAGAAAGATAGAGTAGCCATACTTCTATCAGACAATATAGACTTTAAAATAAAGACTGTATCAAGAGATGCAGAAGTGCATTGTATCATAATCAAGGGGTCTATCCACCAAGAAGACCTAACAATTGTAAACACTTATGTGCCAAAGGTGGAAGCACCCAAATATACAAATCAATTAATCACAAACATAAAAAATCTCATTGATAGTAATACCATAATAGTAGGAGACTTCAACACCCCACTCACAGCAATGGACAGATCATCTAACCAAAAAAACAACAAGGAAACAATGGCTTTGAATGACACACTGGACCAGATGGACTTAACAGATATATTCAGAACATTTCATCCTAAAGCAGCAGAATATACATTCTTCTCCAGTGCACATTGAACATTCTCCAGAATAGAACATATACTGGGACACAAATCAGCCCTAAGTAAGTACAAAAAGATTGAGATCATACCATGCATATTTTCAGACCACAGTGCTATGAAACTCAAAATCAACCACAAGAAAAATTTGGAAAGGTAACAAATACTTGTGGACTAAAGAACATCTTACTAAAGAATGAATGGGCTAACCAAGCAGTTAAAGAGGAAATCAAAAAGTATATGGAAGTCACTGAAAATGATAACACCACAACCTAAAACCTCTGGGACGCAGCAAAGGCAGTCATGAGAAGAAAGTATATAGCAATCCAGGACTTCCTAAAGAAGGAAGAAAGATCTCAGATACACCACCTAAACTTATGCCTTAAGGAGCTGGAAAAAAATGGCAAATAAAACCCAAAACCAGCAGAAGACAGGAAATAATAAAGATTAGAGCAGAAATTAATGCTATTGAAACCAAAAAAACAGTAGAACAGATTAATGAAACCAGAAGTTGGTTCTCTGAAAGAATTAACAGAATTGATAAACCACTAGCCAGTTTGATCAAGAAGAAAAAGGAAAGGACCCAAATAAATAAAATCAGGAATGAAAGATGAGAGATCACAAGTAACACAGCAGAAATAAAAACAATAATAAGAGAATATTATGAGCAATCATATGCCATCAAAATGGGTAATCTGGAAGAAATGGACAAATTCCTAGAAACATATACATTACCAAAACTGAAACAGGAAGAAATAGAAAATTTGAACAGATGCATAACCAGTAAGGAAATCAAATTAGTAATCAAAAATCTGCCAAAAAAATAAGAGTCCAGGGCCAGATGGCTTTCCAGGGGAATTCTACCAAACATTTAAGGAAGAGTTAACGCCTATTCTCTTGAAACTGTTCCAAAAAATAGAAATGGAAGGAAAACTTCTAAACTCTTTCTATGAGGCCAGCATTACCTGGATTCCAAAACCAGACAGAGACTCCACTAAAAAGGAGAACTATAGACAAATTTCCCTGATGAACATGGATGCAAAAATCCTTAACAAGATATTAGCCAACTGGCTCCAACAATACATTAAAAAAATTATTCACCACAACCAAGTGGGATTTACACCTGGGATGAAGGGCTGGTTCAATATCTGCAAAACAATTAACGTGATTCATCACATCAATAAAAGAAAGGACAAGAACCATATGATCCTCTCAATAGATGCAGAGAAAGCATTTGACAAAATACAGCATCCTTTATTCATAAAAACCCTCAAGAAAGTAGGGATAGAAGGAGCATACCTCGAGATGATAAAAGCCATATATGAGCGACCCAATGATAATATCATCCTCAATGGAGAAAAACTGAGAGCTTTCCCCCTAAGGTCAGGAACGAGACAGGGATGTCCACTCTCACCACTGTTATTCAACATAGTATTGGAAGTCTTAGCCTCTGCAATCAGACAACACAAAGAAATAAAAGGCATCCGAATCGTCCAGGAGGAGGTCAAACTTTCAGTCTTTGCAGATGACATGATACTCTATATGGAAAACTCAAAAGATTCTACAAAAAAACTTCTAGAATTGATTCATGAATTCAGCAAAGTTGAAGGATATAAAATCAATGCACAGAAATCAGTTGCATTCCTATACACCAACAATGAAATGAAAGAAGGAGAAATCAAGGAATTGATTCCATTTACAGTTGCACACAAAAACATAAAATACCTAGGAATAAATCTAACCAAAGAGGTGAAAAATCTATATACTGAAAACTATAGAAAACTTATGAAAGAGATTGAAGAAGACACAAAAAAATGGAAAAAGATTTCATGCTCCTGGATAGGAAGAACAAATATTGTTAAAATGTCGATACTACCCAAAGCAATCTACATATTCAATACTATCCCTATCAAAATAACACCAGAATTTTTCACAGAACTAGAACAAATAATCCTAAAATTTGTATGGAAACAGAAAAGACTTTGAATAGCCAAAGCGATCTTGAAAAAGAAAACCAAAGCAGGAGACACCACAATTCCAGACTTCAAGCTATACTACCAAGCTGTAATCATCAAGACAGTATGGTACTGGCACAAGAGCAGACACTCAGATCAATGGAACAGAAGAGAGAACCCAGAAATGGACCCACAAACGTATGGCCAACTAATCTTTGACAAAGCAGGAAAGAATATCCAGTGGAGTAAAGACACTCTCTTTAGGAAGTGGTGCTGGGGAAACTGGACAGCAATATGCAGATGAATGAACCTGGACCACTTTCTTACCCCATTCACAAAAATAAACTCAAAATGGATGAAAGACCTAAATGTGACACAGGAAGCCATCAAAATCCTCAAGGAGAAAGCAGGCAAAAACCTCTTTGATCTTGGCTATAGAAACTGCTTACTCAACATGTCTCCAGAGGCAAGGGAAACAAAAGCAAAAATGAACTAGTGAGACCTCACCAAAATAAAAAGCTTCTGCACAGCCAAGGAAACAATCAGCAAAACTAAAAGGCAACTGACAGAATGGGAGAAGATGTTTGCAAGTGACATATCAGATAAAGGGTTAGTATCCAAATTCTACAAAGAACTTACCAAACTCAACACCCAAGAAACAAATAATCCAGTGAAGAAATGGGCGAAAGACATGAATAGACATTTCTCTAAGGAAGACATCCAGATGGCCAACCGACACATGAAAAAATGCTCAATATCACTCATCATCAGGGAAATACAAGTCAAAACCACAATGAGATATCACCTTACATCTGTCAGAATGGCTCACATTAACAACTCAGGCAAAAACAGATGTTGGCGAAGATGCAGAGAAAGAGGATCTCTTTTGCATTGTTGGTGGGAAAGAAAGCTGGTGCAGCCTCTCTGGAAAACAGTATGAAGGTTCCTCAAAACCTTCAAGGTTTTGAAGGTTCCTCAAAAACCTAAAAATAGAACTACCCTATGACCCAGCAATTGCACTACTAGGCATTTATCCACGGGATACAGGAGGGCTGTTTCAAAGGGACACATGCACCCCCATGTTTATAGCAGCACTATTAACAATAGCCAAAGTATGGAAAGGGCCCAAATGTCCATTGATGGATGAATGTGTGTATATATATATATATATATATATATATATATATACACACACACATTGGAGTATTACTCGGCAGTCAAAAAGAATGAAATCTTGCCATTTGCAACTATGTGGATGGAACTGAAGAGTATTATACTAAGTGAAATTAGTCAGAGAAAGACAAAAATCTTATGATTTCACTCATATGAGCACTTTAAGATACACAATAGATGAACATAAGGGAAGGGAAACAAAAATAATATTAAAAACAGGGAGGGGGACAAAACAGAAGAGACTCATAAATATGGAGAATAAACTGAGGGTTATAGGAGGGGTTGGGGGAGGGAGGATGGGCTAAATGGGTAAGGGTCACTAAGGAATCTACTCCTGAAATCATTGTTGCACTATATGCTAACTAATTTGGAGGTAAATTAAAAAAATAAATAAATAAAACAAGTTAAAAAAATAAGTGTGATGTCAAATGAAATTGAAATAATAGAGGTAAAAGTGGTGTGAAACTATTTCTCCCCACTGTTATCTCCTAGTAAATTAAAATACCTTTATTTAAGTTGCTTATCTGCAAAATTGAGTAATTATGGTCTACCCTGTAGATTGACTCTGAAGATCAATAATGAGAATGACTATGAAGGTAGTGTGTCTATGGTGTCCAGCATAAAATAGGCATCTGGTAAATATAAACTAAATATTATTTTTATGGTGATTATGATAATGATTATTACTTGATGAGTGTTGTATTATTCAACGTAAAGATGCAAGCATCAAAAATAAAGTCTAACTTGGAGAAAATACATGTTCATAGTAGCTTTATTCAAAATCAAATCTGTAAAACACTAAAATGTCCATCTGCAAATAAATGAATAAACAGCTTATTATCTGTGATAAAATGGAATAAGAATCAACAATAAAAGTAAACTGTGCATACAGATAACAAGAGGGAATCTCAAGAGGATTTTTGCAAGTGAAAGAATCCAGACATAAAGATTACACTCTTTATCATTTAATTTACACGATCTTCTCTTAAAGACAAACTGAATGACAGATCAACTTAGTGATTTCCATAACCTGGGATTGTGGGTAAAGAGTGAACACAAAGAGATTAAAGGGAATTTTTGTGAGTGACAGTGATATTCCACATCTTGATTGTGGTGGTTACATGACTAGAAGTGTTTTTCAGAACTCATCAAACTGCACATGCACATCAAAACAGCGAATTACTGTTTGTAAGTATACCTCAGAAAAACTTACCTTACATATATTAAGTAGATTGTATAAACACAATGGTAGCAACAATATTTTGGGGAAATGTACACATACCAACAGTCCAAATATGTACGCTTTATTTACCATCCATGATTTACTTTGGTGATCTTTCTACTTTTATTATGAGATAAATATTTTTATGTTGGCTGCATAACCATTTAGTAAACTTCATATTAAAAAGTACAGAAAGAAGATAAGAATAAAAATGTCATGTGATTTGAACTAAACAAGAGAATATATCCAAATCCCATCACCTACTACTTCCATATCATTTAACTTTTGTATGTTTTAAACTATTCATATATGTAACAAAAATAGTATCTACCACAGGTTCTTGATGGTGAGATACCTTAGAAACATATTTATATCAGTTGGCCATAGTGACACTGTATGCTTTCCTTCTCTTTTTTTTAAACTAGGACAGGAAATTTATTATTTTTTTTTAATTTTTTTTTAACGTTTATTTATTTTTGAGACAGAGAGAGAGAGAGACAGAGCATGAACGGGGGAGGGGCAGAGAGAGAGGGAGACACAGAATCGGAAACAGGCTCCAGGCTTTGAGCCATCAGCCCAGAGCCCGACGCGGGGCTCGAACTCACGGACCACGAGATCGTGACCTGAGCGGAAGTCGGACGCTCAACTGACTGTGCCACCCAGGCGCCCCTAAGACAGGAAATTTAAATGAGATATGGACTCATAGGAATCATTTTCAAACGATTTTCAAATGGTACTTGTTTTATATTATATGATTAAAGAAACTAATCACAAAAGTCTATTTCTACCCTGGTATTTACTATTTGTCAGTATCCCTAGTTCAGTTACTGATTGTAGGAAGGGAGTAGGGAAAGACTGTTTGGCTGGCAGATAACCTGGCACCAAGATTAGTTTTTTTGCTGTTTGTCTCACTACTTTTTTACATGATCCAATTACATGACCATATATTGTACAGTGGCTAATCTGTATAGCAGGTAGAATGTCTAAATAATAAACAAGAATGTTGCCTAGAGTAGTGGAAGTGGACTAAGATCATTGTTGATCTTTTAGTAATTACTTAAACTACTTAATAAGTAAAATTTATGTTTTCTGTATGAGTGGATGCCAAACCATCTTCACTCAATTGGATATAGTGAGATATACATTTTAATAGTGAATCTGCCTTATTCATTAATATGATTCTCAGCCCATTTTATATATACTTTCCAATTTATAAAACTGATCACAATATAACCCATATCAGTTTCACTGACTTACGATGGTTGTGGGGAAAATGGAGAGGGAGTAACATAGAAAACATACAAATAGAAGTCATTAAATATATTTATAATTATTTACTCACCCTTCCCCTTTTGAGCTCCACTTGTCTACTTTTAAATAAATTCGCATCTGATCTCAAGACTTAAAATTTTTTTAAATTAAACAATCTCTGGACTCTTCTTCGTATTTGTTGGGTCTTGATACTGTAAATAATGGGGTTCATCAAGGGTGGGAAAAGGATATAGATGTTGCCCAGGAGGACATGTACCCATGGTGAGAGGTGTTTCCCAAAGCGATGCACCATAGTCAGACCAATGATTGGGATGTAGAAAACAGAAACAGCACAGATGTGAGATACACAGGTCTGCAAGGACTTGATTCTCTCTTCCCGTGATGCAATAGCTAAGACTGCATGCAAGATCATAATATAGGAGATAAGTATGAGCACTGCATCCAACAACAGGTTGCTAATTACCAGGGCAAGACCATAAATGCTGTTGAAACGGATGTCTGAACAGGCCATTCTAATTAAGTCTTGGTGCAGGCAGAAAGAGTGAGAAAGGATGTGGGGGCGGCAATAATTTAAGAACTTTAGGCGAATGATGACCGGAGGTATGAGTAAAGAACTCCTACATAAGATTGTCACCCCAATTTTCATGATTTTGTCATTAGTTAGGATGGAAGAATAGCGTAGTGGGTTGCAAATGGCAATGTAACGGTCAAAAGCCATAGCAAGGAGGACAGAGGATTCCATGAAGGACAAACCATGGATGAAGTAGGACTGGGCAATGCAGGAATCTAGGCTGATCTCACGAACGAATCCCCACAGGATCCCCAGCACCGTGTACATGGTAGACAGCCCCATGCACAGATCAGTGAGGGCCAGCATGGCCAGGAAGTAGAACATGGGCTGGTGCAGGCTGGGCTCTGTCCGGATCACATGCAGCACCATGCAGTTTCCCAGGAAAACCGTGGCATAGATGGAGGAGAAAGGGATGGAGATCCAGAGATAGTGAACTTCTAGGCCAGGAAAACCAGTGAGAATAAATCTGGAACAATTAACATTAAAGATAGAGATAGGAGACATTAGTAGACGATTGAAAATATTTCTACAGAGATGTTACAATTAGATTAGTTTATGATCTCCTAACTTCCAGTAATGTTTGTCTGCCTTTGAGAAGAAAATAAAATAAAATATAATACAATTTCCTTAAGTGTCGTAAACTCAGAAAAATAGAGACCTATTTCTGTATTCTATAAGGCAAAAATCCATTGTCTAGTCATAGCTTTTCCAGGACTAGTGATTAGGTATGTCAAGAGACTAGGGGGTTTTATGCAGAAGCAATGATGTTTCTGGGTCCATGGGGTTTGGATTTGGGCTGGACTTGTGGGACTCTCTGTTTATTCCTGAAGGAAGATAACATGTGACCTGTGTGTACTGTTACCATGGTTGTCATTATCCTCAGTAAAATGTGAAATGCATTGCTAAATTTTTCTCTTGGTTACCACAACTATTTCTCTACCCCCAAGGGGCCATAAGATCCCAGAGGAAGTAGACTGAGTAAAGTAATCTGACTTTGCGGGAACATTACAATTTAGCCAAGAGAAGGGGAATCAGAACTTTTTTTGCACATTCTAAATTGTTTAACCCCTCTCTAAATCATTTACCCTTTTTAGTCATACTTCAGTATATTTTTCTTTATTTTTAGGCATTTCATTATTCTGTATGAGATTTCTCCTTTTTCTGACCTTCACAATGTTTTTGTCTCTTATTTTTTATATAACATAAATGATATTTTAAACTGTAAAGTACCAAACCAATACTTTCTGTCAGGTAATAACTTGGAAGAGAATAGTTAAATCATATGGTACATATTTGTTTAACTTTTGACAATATTTGTCAGTGTGTCTTCCAGGCAACTGTACCATTTGACTTTCGGACCAGCAGTGTATGAGAATTATAGTTCCTCTATATCTAGGCCAATACTTTGTACGGTCAGATTTTTATTTGTTGTCTTTTGTTTTGCTATATTAGTAGATGTGTAGTGATATATCATTTTGGTTTAAATTTGCACCTCCTTTATCATATTTTTTTTGCATCTTTTCTCATGATTATTTGTTATATATACTTCTTGGTGAAGTGCTTCTTCAAATAATTTTCCCTTTGTGATCAAGTTCTGCTCTTCTTGAGTTTGGAGAGTTCTTTACACATTTAAATTACAAAATCCTTCACAGATACATGATTTGCAACTAGTTATTTTCAGATTGTTAATTGTCCTTTATTTCTCTTAACAGTGACTTTTGCAAAACAAAGTTTTGCAAGAGTAGTGGAATTTGTTTTTTTTTTAGTATTGACAGACTCCAATTTATATGTGTTTTTTTTCCTTTAAGGAATATGCTCTTGTTATTATATCTACAAACCGTCAAATCCAGGTCATGAGATTTTCTCATGTTTTCTCCTAGAAGTTTTACATTTAACCTTTGGTTCTATAATCCATTTTAAGTTAATTTTTATACATGGTGTCGAGTTTATTTTTATCTTTCAGTACTTCCACTTTGGAAAAGATTATCCTTTCTTGATTGGTTTATCTTTGAACTTTTGCCGAAAGTCACTTGAATATGTGGTCTATCTGACCTCTCTATTCTGGTATTAATCTATGTGTTTATCCTTTTAAACACCACACTACTGTGATTATTATGGCTTTATAAAAGTCTTAAAATCCAGCAAAGTCCTCCAAATTTGTTCCGGCTACTATATAATTCCTTTACCTATACATACAAATATTGCAATACACTTGTAAATACGTGCATAAAACTCTCCGAGATATTGATTGAGATTATGTTGAACCAAACATAAAACTGGAGAAATTTGTCATGTCTTCCAATCCATGAAAATGAAATATATTTAAATTTGTGTATGTTTTTTATTTTTCCCATTACTATTATGAAGTTTTAATTCTAACATTTTGAGTGATTTTTTTTTTCAGATTTAATGCCAAATATTTGATTTGGGGAATGCAATTATAATGGCATTAATTTTTTTTTATTTCAAAGTTAGATTGTTAGACTTCTGCTTTCTGTTCTGACATGTAAAGGCTTTGGAAGTTATCACTCCCATTTTTACAGCAACAACAATAAAAACAAAACAAACTGAAACCTGAAGGGTATGCTTCCTTTTTGTTTCAGATTTTATATTGTAAAAAACTGTCCTTTTCCTGGGGTATTTAGTGCCGTGTTTTAAACATTTCTGTTGCTTTGGGTGCCAATTTCACTTTCTGAAATGGCCTCCAAGCATAGTACTGAAGTAAGGTCTTGTGTTCCCAAGTGCAAGGCTGTGATGTACCTATCTTGCAGAGAAAATACATGTGCGACATAAGCTTCCTTCAGACATGATTTGCAATGCTGTTGTACGTGAGTTCAATGTTGATGAATCAACAATATGGTACTTCCAGAAAAAAGAAAAGAAATTCCCTGGTGTGTCTGTATTATCGAGAAAGGGCTAAAGTAATGTGTGTAATGCATGGTGAAACAGAGGAAACAATGAAAAAGCAGCCACATTTGTGGATTCAGGAGATGACAGCCGACAAAAACTGCATAGCGGCGATCGTTGTGAGATTTAGAAATTTAGGTTTAGGAAAATGTTAACCCCACTCAGCTAGCACTGGCTGGCTTGTGTGCTTAAATGGCAACATGGCATGAAGAATGTGCAACTTCAGGCAGGGCAGAGACAATAGTTCAGGAAACTGTAGAAGAAAGTTAAAACATCTCATAAATGTTCTGCAGGTAAAGGGTTTTGTGCCTGAACAGGTTTTCAACACTGTTGAGACTGGCTTGTTTCACAGAGACACTGGTAAGGGAACAATTTTTAAAAGAGAACAGAATAAGTGAGCCTATATAATACCACAGTGTTTCTGTTAAATCTATTAAATGCAAAACGCTGTTATACTCAAAAAACGTTGTGACTAAGGGTTACCTTTTTCTTTACCTTTTATTTTTCTTGGCAGCAATACTTCAGTACTCATTAATTCAGTGTTTGTGGCAACTTTATAACCATGAAAAAAGAATTAACTTGTAAGTGTGCATTAAGGATTTCAATATATATATAGAGAGAAATACATGTAGATGCAATACCCTAGCTCAATTCTCTGAGAGAGCCTGGAAACAGTGATTCCTCAATAGATATGACCCATTTGGGGAGCCTGGGTGGCTCTGTTGGGTAAGTGTCCGACTTCAGCTCAGGTCATGATCTCACAGTTTGTGAGTTCGTGCCCCACGTCAGGCTCTGTGCCGACAGCTTAGAGCCTGGAGCCTGCTACGGATTCTGTCTCTCTCTCTATCTGCTCCTCCCCCATTCATGCTCTATCTCTCTCTGTCTCTCAAAAATAAATAAACATTTAAAAAAAGAAAATAGATATGACCCATCTAGCATGCAATTCTTAAACTTCTAGGTACTAATCTGTATGAAAAGGGGATCTGGGGGTGCCTGGATGATTCAGTCAGTTAAGCGTCCATCTCTTAATTTTGACTCCACTCATGATCTCATGGTTGGTGAGATCAAGGCCCACATCGGGCTCTGTGCTGACAGTGCAGAGCCTGCTTGGGATTTTCTTTCTCTTACTCTCTCTCTTCCACTCCCCTGCTTGCTCTCTCTCTCTCTCTCTCTCTCTCTCTCAAATACACGTTAAAAAAAAAAAAAGAAAAAAAAAAGGGCGTGAGCACCTGGGCGGCTCAGTTGGTTAAGCTTCTGACTTTGGCTCAGGTTACGATCTTGCCATCCGTGGGTTTGAGCCCTACATCGGGCTCTGTGCTGACAGCTAGGAACCTAGAGAGCCTGCTTTGGATTCTGTGTCTCCCTCTCTCTCTCTGCCTGTCCCCAACTCGCACTCTATCTCTCAAAAATAAACATTAAAAACAAAAGAGAAAGAAAAGAGGATTTAGCTTTCTGTGAAAATGGATGTTTATAGGGCCATGGTAGTGAAAGTACACTGAATATACCAAATGTACCAAACATAATTGTACCAAAAATTAAGAAGTGCTAAAATATGTATAAAAAAGATACAAAAGCCAAATTATGGTGCTTTCACTGACTAAATCTGGAATATAAATTGAATACTAAAAAATGATAGTGACTGATAATTACCTATTGAATAAAATATAAAACAATGACTATAAGATATTTATATAGTCTCAAATACTCTCCTACAAAATACTTATTAAAAGTGAATGGAATGGAGCACCTGGGTGGCTCAGTCAGTTAAGTGCCTAGCTCTTCTTTTCAGCTCTTCTTTTCACGACCTCAAGGTTTGTGAGTTCAAGCCCTGGGTCAGGCTCTACACTGACAGTGCAGAGCCTGCTTGAGGCTCTCTCTGGCCCTTTCTCTGTCCCTCCTCTGCTTGTGCTCTCACTTGCTCTCTCTCTCTTCCTATCTCTCCCCCTCTTTCTCTTTCAAAATAAATAAATAAACTTAAAATAAAAGGGAAAGGAAATATATATTAATTTATAGTAATGAATCCTGGAAGACCCTACTTTAAAAAATAATTGATCATCATCAGTGTTTGGACGAATTCAAACCACACACAGCCTGAACATATGCATGAGAAGAATAAGACCTCATTTTCATTACATTCCTATATAATTTGAATCTAACCATGAGTATGAATCAAACACACTCAGATGAGAAGCATTCTATAATGACTTGTAACTTTCAAAAGTTTAAGAGTTATGCAAATCAAGGAAAATCTAAAGAAATTTCACAGGGAATAAAAGTAAAAATATAGGAATACTAAGGCACACGATTCTGAACTGCATTTTATTTTACTATCAATTACATTGATGGTACAATTTGAGAAAGTTTATCTGGGGTCTGATAATTTGATGACAGCAATATGGCAGCATTGCCATAATTTCATGATGATGATTACATTATGGTTATGTAGAAGAATGACCTGCATTGTAGAAAACAATGGACTTTGGGTAGAAAATTTATCATTAAATCATTTGCAAAAATGCTCTTTACGCTCTACTCAAAACTTTTCCCCAAGGAAAAAAATTGAAAATATCTCAAAAGAAAAAAGAAATTTGAATGAAGTAGTTACCTACAATTTTACATACAACACCAGTGAATGATACAAATATGAGGAGGAGAAAATATTTTAAGTATTTCACACATGAGTGCAGAATTAACCTTATATTACTGACACATAAGTAAATATTTTAGCAATATGTTTTGTGTCATTTTTGTAGCACTTTTCCCTAACATTTTTATATATGGTTCTTTATATTATACCTGTCAAAAGTAGCTCAGGGGCTCAGAAAGGGAGACATGTTTACCGAGGAATTTAGTGAACAGTGAAAGTAACATTTAAGGAAAAACAATGAATAAGTAAATGTAAGCCTTATGGAAATATTTTAGTTGATTTCAGACTGAAACTGAGACTAAAAATTCCTCAGAATTCTGATACGATCTTTTCCCCTTGGGTGTTTACTTCTTGCCTCCTTCTGAGTGGGTATTAGATTTTCAGTTGACACACTGAGTCCCCTTCCCTCCAAGATAGAAAAGATCTGTGGACTCCGGGAAACACTACCAGTTGTCCTTTCCTCTCAATTCCAAGGAACTGCTAACCTGCAGTGACCAGGTGGAATCTTCCACTTGCATCAGCCACCAAGAGGGAAGAGTGCCTCCCAGGAGCCTGGGTCCACCTGGTCCACACAATCCTCTCATTCCTTCCTCATAAACCGGAGCCTTCTGACTCCTTGTGCCACAAGCACTGGCCACAGGACAGTGTGCAGAGGCTTCCTCGGGACAGCAGAGCAGGAGCAGCCCTATGCTCTCAATGGCTTTGCCACTGTCACCTGCTGTGTGTCCTGCAAGCAGCTCAGAGGGACTAAAAGCAAATGAAGGGCATGATCTGATTTGCCCACAACGGTCAGGACATTGATTTGCTCCCATAACCTGAGACCTGATACCAAGAAGCTTCCCTGTGAGACCGTCCTGTGCTGTAGCTCCTCCTGGAGAGGGGGCTTCCCTGGCGTCTACTTTAGCTTGACCTGTGCTACAGTGTGAGGACCTATGTTAGACTCAACTGCTCCCACACAGCAGACACTTTGACAAAACTGTCAGTAAATATTGATCTCATCTTGAACATTACCTTCAAATATCATGCCTGCTTCTTCTGCTTCCATTATCAATACCTCAATATTCATTCTCACGGGGTTCCCTGGCCTGGACCACTACTATCCCTGGTTTTCCATTCCCTTCTCCTCCATCTATGCCATGGTTTTCCTGGGAAACTGCGTGGTGCTGCATGTGATCCGGACAGAGCCCAGCCTGCACCAGCCCATGTTCTACTTCCTGGCCATGCTGGCCCTCACTGACCTGTGCATGGGGCTGTCCACAGTGCACACGGTGCTGGGGGTCCTGTGGGGACTCAACCAAGAAGTTAGTCGAGATGCTTGCATTGCCCAAACTTACTTTATCCATGGTCTGTCCTTCATAGAGTCTGGGGTCCTTCTTGCCATGGCCTTTGATCGCTTCACTGCAATCTGCAATCCTCTGAGATACACATCCCTCCTGACTAACAGTAGAGTCATTCACTTCATGGTGGCCATTTTGATGAGGGCAGCTTTGTCCATTCTCCCTGTCATCATTCGCCTGAAGTTCTTCCATTACTGCCGCCCTCACATCCTCTCCCACTCTTTCTGCCTGCACCAGGACCTGCTCCGGCTCGCCTGCTCTGACATCCGCTTCAACAGCCTCTATGCCCTGGCTCTGGTGATCTGTACCTTGTTGTTAGACGCTGTGCTTATTCTCATCTCCTACGTTTTCATCTTGCACACAGTGCTGGCAATTGCATCCCACAAGGAGAGGCTCAAGTCCTTGCAGACCTGTGTGTCCCACATCTGTGCTGTCCTGGTCTTTTACATCCCCATCATTGGCCTCACCATGGTGCATCGCTTTGGAAAGCATCTCTCCCCTTCGGTTCGTGTCCTCATGGGTAACATCTATATTCTCTTTCCACCCCTGATGAATCCAATCATCTACAGTGTAAAGACCCAGCAGATCCGAAGCAGGATGAAGAAGTGGTGTTCCCTGAAAATGTAGTAAAACCCTTGGGTTTGATCAGCAAGAATATTTTAAGGTCAGAAGAGTAATGCTACTTCCCATGTGTGCAACAACTTACAATTTGAATAACTTATTGGAGGGTTTGTTCTTTTATGAGGTCTTGGATATTAAGGAACTTAAGAGATGTTCTAATTCAAGAGAGAAAATAGAACTAACTTTTTCCAATACACATTCCAGAAAAGATTTCTGAATGTCTGCTATAGGATAATCATGGCCATTATAGATGTAATAATAAGTGTCTTTGCATTTTGTTGACATGTTCTTGAAGCGTGTTTGCCATATGAAAATTGTGACCCTCAGTTCAACAATATTTTCATTCCACTTAGACACACCACTGTCTAAAATTTTGGAAAATGCCTATTAGATTATTCAATTAATTGGGACTTCTATCAAAACATATAATATTGTGTAATTGGACTTGTTTTATTCCTAAAGGTGAAGTGTGGAACATATGAATCTACTATGCTAAGCCTTCCCCCACTTTTATTACTTTTTCCCCATTAGTGGTAATGCAAGTCTATTACAGGAATTTTGAAATAAAAAGATATCCCATCCCTCTATTCCAAAGACTTTATTCTTACTTCTTTCCATGCTATAAAGATGTGACTTCATTCCACATTAAATGTTCATTCTTCATTTTTTCACTAAATATAATGTCAAGAGACTCTGGCTGAGAGCACCTGGCAGTACCCTCCTTGTGATGAAGACTGGGATAAAGATCTGTGGGAACAGATCAACAAGCACCCCATTTGTCTGGGGCACAACCAACTACCGTGGCAACAATGGCCCTGCAAGCAACATAGTTACGGAACATAAGAATAACCTGTCTTCAGGCATGCGTGTTCCCAAGTCTCTGCCATATGTTCTGCCATGGAAAAACAATGGGAATGCACAGTAACTGAATATCTATCTCATCAAATGCCAGATCCTAGAAGACTCTTGCTTCTTCCTGCTACCAGTGAGTTCTTCATTTTTTTTTCTCCTAGTCTAATTATAGAAAGATAAACTGTGACTTTCAAACTGACAAGTACCTTTTGCTTTTTTTCTCCTTGCTTTGAGTCTCATTTCATTTGATGCAGGAAAGAACCTTCAAACTCAGAAGAACTGTTTCAAATAAAGCATCAACATAGATTTTAAAAAAAAGTGGAAAAAAGTAGAATGAAACCCATTGTTGGAGGTTGACTTAACACATTTCAGGTTTTCGAGACACCTGAGTGGCTCACTCAGTTAAGCGTTTGACTCTTGGTATCAGCTCAGGTCACAATCTCACATCTCACGGATGTTGAGCCCCACATCAGGCTCCACACCAAGCACAGAGCCTGCTTGGCATTCTCTCTCTCTATCTCTCTCTGCCCCTCTCTTGCTCTCTCTCAAAATAAATAAATAAACATTTTAAAAGAACACTTCAGGTTTTCAATATTTGTTTATTACTGGACCCCTAAAACCTGGTTCTTGAGTCTCAGTGTCATAGAAATGAACACTGAAAGGGAGAGAAAAAAATAGGTAGAGTTTATTAGAGAAAGCTTGTATACAAGGGAACCAACAAGAAAGAGGAATGTCGCTCTCAAAAGGGTAGTGTGTACAGCTTATAAAGGCACTTTTCCAAGGTTTGAAAGCCTTGGAGTAGGGAAGTGTCCTTCAGTCCCATGATCATTAGCTTATACACATTACTCTAATGGCCACGAGGCAATCAGGATGCCCTTCTTCACAGTCCAGATTTTTTTAGGGTGTCTGAAAAACAGAAATACTTATGTAGGCAGGCTTAAAATAGTCATTTCTGTTTAAACTCTTTCTTTTGTTTTTGTTTAAACAACTGTTACTCCCTAATGCTCTTATCACTTGTTTGTTCTCTTTCCTGGAAGGAGGTATTTGTCTCTAAGCCTATGGAAACTTTTAACACTTGCCACAGATCAGAGGCTTTACAGGAATTATGTTCCTCTTGTTTTCCCTATACTGCCTCATGTTGATAGAGAAGTAAATACAGATACAATGTATGTAATGAGTGTGATCTAAGTGGATAGGTGTGGATGTGTGGATGTGGGTGTATATCCCCTCATTCCTTGTCCTCTGAGTGGTGCTTTGAGTAGTGATTCCCCAGTAGCAATGTGCCTAAATGATGCTTTCACTGTCTCTCTTCCAAGTGAACCCTAATCAACACAAAGTAGGAAAGACTTTGGCTTAATCAAAATCTAATTCTACAAGCCTCTAGGGTTTTGAAATTCCATTCTGGTGATATGAGTTTATGTGAACTACTTTTATTAGATTTAGGGCCCTGATGTCATGTACCTTCTTTGTGTTTATATCACTCTTCTCCAAGTCAATAGAAACCACCTTAAAAATGGAGACGGAAAAAAAGGATGGAGGTCTTGCAGAAAAGCCCCCCAGCCTCAGCTACAATGCTCTCTAATGAATGCTGCTGCACACCATCAATAGTCACTGCAAAGTCTTAAGGTCTTAAGGGCACTAGACCATCTAAAGTCGACAGTGTCTTTGCTGATAGCACAAATCCTACCAGGAAAATCTTGCCAGCCTTGCAAATGTGCCTACTGCATCATCTGGGTTTTCATATGTATCGTGAGGGAATTTAAGATAATATCAATTAGAAAATTATGGATTAAATTGTCATTTGGTGTTCTTAGTTTCATTCAACCATCTTTAAATATGATCTCACTTCAGTATTATGACTTATTATATTTTATTTTTCACTTACACAAAATCTGCCTAACTGTAATGATCTACCCAAAACATAGCTTAAGTTTCCATCTTCTCATATGTCCAACAAGGTATCTCCTTGGCATTCTAAGAGAGTACGGATTATTCAGTGGTGCCTGGGTAGCTTAGTCAGTTAAGCGTCAACTCTTGATTTCAGCTCAGGTCATGATCTCATGGTTTGTGAGTTCGAACCCTGCATTCCACATTGCACATTGGCAATGTGGAACCTGCTTGGGATTCTCTCTCTCTCTCCCTCTCTCTGTCCCTCCCCTGCTCGTTCTTTCCCTAAAACAAATAAACTTAAAAAAAAAGAGAGTATGGATTATTCAGTTAAATAATATGCAAATTGTTAAAATATGCTAAAAATGGACTGCATAAAATTAAGTTGAATATTCTAGAAGAACTCTAATATAACATAACATTAATTTGGTTTAAACTTTGCAGTTGAATTTACTTCAAATACATTACTCAGAAGGATTGGGAAAATCGTGAATAAACTCTGAGAATACACTTCACTGTGCTTCACGATGCTTTTTATTTTTATGACATTATAAAATATTGGAGACAGAAAATTTGAACAGTGTCTTTTAGCATATATTGGAAAGAAAGGTCATACTTGAAAATAGGTACATATTTCAAGAATTAGTGGTCACTGGCCTTAAGTGAAAAAAATGGATGTAATTTTTGTTTCTAGGGACAATAAAATTCATGTGTTACATGTAAGTTTTCAAATAACTCACTATATTAATTAAAACTTAAAAAATTACAAATTGTTGATTTTGTAGTTGACATTTCTAGAAAACCAGGATCAGAGGATAATATTTGAAAGACAAGAAGTGTGCACAAAATGAAAGATTTTGAATTCAATACACATATTTGCTACCATTTGTTTGATCTTATATTTCCTGCACCTTTCTACAGTATTCCTCATAGCTTAAATAATTTTAAGAATTATTTTCATAAAGGAGAGAAATGTTGTTACAGAACAAAATAACATATTTTGGTATCACACAAAAACAGAAGAGACCTCTTATAAACCAGTTTCAACTGATTAAAACTCTGTAATATTCTTTTATTTTACCACATTTTCTCCTTTAGAAATCAAATACTATTATAGTTTAGGGTTTCCTTCTGCATTTTCCTTTAATTCCAAAGCTGTTTAGTTCAGCCAGTCCTGCCTTCAACAATGAAAATAAGGAACTTTGCCTGAAGACTTCCACCCATTTGCTGATAGAAGGCTCTTACTCAGGTTCTGTGTGTATGTGTGCATGTATGTGTGTGTGTGTATGTGTGTGTGCATGTGCGTGTGTGTGTGTGCGCACGAAGCATTCATGAGCAACCCACATAGTTGTGGAAAGTTATGCCAAAGCAGGTGATGAGTTTCATGATCAAGAAGTCCAAATCCTACACTCTATAGATAAGGGAAGTAAGCCCCAAAGATGTCATAAATAATGGCCATGAATAATGAGAAGTATATTTATCCAGGATTTTACTAGAAACTGTTCTGAATCCACAGACTAGATTAGTGCCCCTCAATCAACCAAGAAGCAAGAAACATAAGTAAAAATTAATTATATATTCATTAGGAATGTTCCTATAGAGTAAGAATTATGGTAGAATCAGAGTTCCCAACTTCATGCTGTGATTGATTTTGTAATGATAGTAATAACAACAATAATGATAATACACTTATGAGGAAGTTTTCCTTCCTTCAGAAACCAGAAGGTGCCTTCCTGAGGTCAACAACTCTTTGCTATGTAAAACAACAAAAGCTATATTAACCACTCATTAATGTTTCGGGATATCATAGGTAAAATAGTTCTACTGAGGCAGTATTAGGATTATGAATCAGTGTAACTCATTTTGTGTAAATGTGCACTTTTTTTGTGTAACCAAGGTGAAAATGCCTCTATGATCCAGCTTATTATGAAAGACCAGGTAGTTGATCCTATATTTGGTCATTTGGTTAGCACCAATCGGTTAAAATTAACCACCAAGGTGATTTCTAGAAGTAAGAGATTAATCTAAGTGAAAAAAAAAGTCCCTAAGGTTTTGTCTCACAAGTGTAAAAGCATCTTCCATGTGTTTAGATTAGCTCTTCCTGGGAAGACCCCTCAGTTTCCACTTCTCCCTTTCAGCTTCATGAAGTTAAATTATGAGTCCCTGAGTATACTTGCAATGGAGTCCTGGTTTCAGTGCTTACTTCTTTCTGATATTCATGAATTCAATTTTAGAGGCTATTTGAAAGCTGGAAAAAATATTCTATAGTATAGGAAGGCAATATGCCACTAACTACATTCCTCAAGAGAATTGCATCTCTCAGGTGGGCCTTTCCCACCTCTGATATTGTATTTGTCCTGTATTAGTCTCATTGGGAACAATTTTTTTTTATAACTGTGTGTTTGGCTACATTAGCACGCCAGTGTATGCACATGAGAAGATTGGAGAACTGGGATTGTGAGTACACAGAGAAATGTCAGAAAGGGTCTAAAAGGACAGTGGGAAAGTGCCACTTGTAATTATGTATGAGGAATTACGAAATTCTAAAAGGAGCAGAACAATTGTCAGAATTTCATGTGGGACATGAGGAGCATAAAGAAGGGATACTGAGTTCATCCTGGTCTTGTTAGCATTTTTGACTAGTATTTCCCCCTCTCTTCCATGGTAAATCTCTTCATATCTTTAACCAAAGCAAATATACATCCTGACTTATGTGAGTGTTTGAAGAGAATACTGAAATAAAAACAGTGGAAACATATTCTTTCTAGATAAGATTCTTAACACTTTTCGTACACTGATTCTTCACTTTTCCTAATCTCTACCCTCTCTTCTCCACGCAGATATACATCTGGAAATAGTGTCAGTGAATTTGCATCTCCATTAAGTTTCATGCATTTCTGATGTTAAATAGATTGGGGGAGGGGGAAGTAAAATACTAATTAGTTCCTACTGTGATGTATTTAATAAATAGTCATATGTTGGGGGCATAAAAGAAGAATTTTGAATTTTGTTTATAACATCACACAATTCTTCACAGAGGAGGTGACGTTTGAGTTGAGAGTTTAATAATAAGTATTTGGCAGACAAGAAAGACCAGGAAGGGTAGGAGGAAATCTGAAGGAAATGATAGAAGCACAGGAATGAATTACTTTGCAGAATTCTAGCATACGTTTCAACGTGACTGATAAGTTTGCAAGGGTGATTCAGTGAGAGTTAGCAATAATATTAATAGCACATATGGAAATAGTGAAATTAGGAAATTAGGAAATTGCCTATTCCTAAGCATTTCATCACTGAATATACCCCTGGATTTGAAAGAGGGCTAGTTATTCTATTTTCTTCTACAGGAATTTAGGATTTCCCCCCACCATCTCCAGCTATGCACAATAAAAGCTCTAGTTACAAGAGTCCTGAACCTAGTGAGGTATATTGGCTAGGTGACTGGCAAGTCTGGATTAAATAAAGATACATAAATCTAAAACCCAAATCAGATTTTTCACTAATTCTCCCTGCTCCCTGAAACAGAGGACCTTCACCATAGCTGGGACTGTTACACAGGGGATTTAATGAGTATGTCTTGTCTTTAGGTTAGATTTATGGAGAGGAGATAGTTATGTACTCTTAATCCGTGGTTATTGAAACTATGGATTTGGTAATATTTCTGGACAAGAAGGATATATAGAATAAGTAGAAAGAGATCCATGGAGAGGAATACAGTTATTAATGGAAGTTGTGGCATCAACAATATAAAGTGAGTCAAACAAAGCAACAAGGAGAGGTATTTTGAGACAGAAAGAAAAATAGGTTAGAATGTGACACAGAAATGAAAAACGCATTTCAAAGAGAAAATATAATGACTACTGAACAAATATCAACAGAGTCTTCTGAAAATTTATCATAATTTCATTGAAGTGCCATTTAAATTTTTTCTAGAAAAAAAATGGACTTCAAAGAGTTATGGATACAAAGGTTTATGAGAATGATGTGGAAAATAACTTATTGATTTAAGAAATACAGCTCGTCATAGTGATTCATGGAAGGATTACAGTGGCAATTAAAATAAGATGTTAGCAGGAGGAAACCATGACACATATTATAACAAAATGTGTTTAAACCTGTAACATAAAAAAAAAAACAACCCATATGTCGGAAGGAAAAGAAAATACAGGGTTTGGGGAGAAAGCTAATGAACAAACAAAAAAGCTAATTGTTTAGAAGAGAATATAATTAGGAATAGTAGCTGCCAGAGAAGAGCCTCTCTTTCTGCTGGAGTAAAGGATGCCAGAGGAAAAGAAGTGAGAGTTTGTAACATTGTAACCAACATCTTACCATCAAGAGAGAGGAGCTATTTATAGAGTTGAGGCGGGGTGAAATTTATGAACAGAAATGGCTGGAAATCAGCCAGGGAATTAAAAGCTACAGGATTTTCATGGGAATCCTTCCAGAATCGTGATTTTTTCTCCAATATCATTAAGCTTCTCTGTTGGAAAAACAGAATATATAGATTATAATGTGAGATAGTCAGGCACAGGGGGGTAGACAGTGAAAGGAGCAAGGATGTGGTGTCAGGTGGCAAAGGAGCAGCTAATGCATTATAGCATGAGTAAAACGTGAGAGAAATGTGAATCAGAAAGAGGTGGTAATGGCAGCAACAGTAACCAGTGAGAATATGGGTTTCACATTAAGGATTTCTGTGAGGTTCTGGGGCTTGAAAATGAGAATTAATGAAGGAGAGCTATATGGTCAGAGAGATTGGTGTATTCCTTAGTCAGCAAAGAGGAGTGGTGATTTTAAGCAAACAAATACACAAAGCTTTTGAATTTATAGCCCTTAAAGGACTGAGGGAGTACTGTGGTGGATGGAATTTTGGTTTCATTTACAATAGGGTTTCCATGATGCCCCCAAAATAATTTTGCACAAGCCTGTTGAAGGAAGAAAATCTCTGTTCACCCAAATTGAGTAAAAAGTAAACATCACACTGGGTGGGATTGCAGGCTTCAAGAAGATAGTTGGAGAAATAGTCATTTAATATATCTATCTCTCTAAGTAATTTTATAAAAATATAAACTGACTCCTTAGACATTCACCTTTTGGTAGAATTAATAGTGCACTAAGAGGCCAAGTGGTCACAAACAAATGTTCCATAAGGAATCATATAATCAGTTGTGAAGCTTTATAGAATACTTCCCAAACATAAGATTCTGGGTGCAATAAATCCCCATCAGAGGAGAAATCAGCTTTCCCTTTGGCATTAAGTCATTCTCAGAGCAAAGCCTCCTTCAGGTACTGTTGACTCTTGTATGTTGTGGTCATAGCCCAACTGTGCTCTGTCACAGCTGACAGAGACACCAAAAGGCTCAGTAAGTGTGAAAAAGTAAAGATGGACTGGTGAGAAGACAGTTTCCTTGGAAACTAAGTTCTTCTTCTCACTTCAGAGAGGAAAAAAAAATCAGTACATCATATACTTATAATTAAAATGTGCCTGATTGAACAAATATTCTAGATAATGGTGTGTGTGTGTATTTGTGTGTGTGATGAGGTGGGAATTGAATAGTCAGGATTAGGAAAGTAAGGGCGAATAAGAGCAATACCAAATGTCAGGAACAGAATAATTAGATCAATCCAGAGAGTTTACAAGTGGTTCCTGTCTATAGATTCTGGACATATCTGAGATCTAAACTGATTGAATGACCACATATCAGTGACTAAGGAGTTCTCTCAATCCTGGATTACCTACTAATCACCTAAGCAAAATGCTTAGAGCAGCACACAAGTGGGGTTTTCAATTAAATTGATTTTTCAATACAGAGATAATCTTGAAGGAGACCACCTAGCTTTTGCATATATATACACATTTTTTGTACCTTCCAAAGGAATATAAATTCAGACTTAGCATTGTATTTTCATTGAAATTCAGCAAATGAGAGAATAAATTTTGTCAAAATGTCCATATATCTACATCTTGCCTCTGGTCCCCTTGGAGTTGAGGCTCTTAGAGAAGAATTAAATTATTTAGAGGAATGGCCAGGAATAGCTATTGCAAATATCTATAAAGTGATTTTTTATCATTAAGCAAGAGGTTAGAAACCCAGGAACTGGATGCAGGGTATAGTTGAACCATAGGGCCAAATATCCCAGTGTGAAAACGGAACCCCAGGATAGTCAAACAAGTTCAGTCTCATGTTCTGATACAAGTGAGTTCTGTACCTTTGTTGTTTGGCCGTCCTGATCTTGGCACAGAACTTCATCTTCGTAAAAGGCATTCAATAAAAAGATGTTAAAATTAACTTAATTCCAAATTAATATTGTGCCTACTTTCAGTATGTGAGAGGCAAATAAACTTTAAAAAAATTACACTAATGCTTAAATAGGGGAATTGCCAGCACACGTGAAATTTAAAACATCTTCTGCCACTTTCAGAGCAGAATGATGGCAGAGTACAGGGAGCCTAGCTGGGTAATAGTTCCCAAAGGTGGCTCATTAGAAATATGCTAAAACTGGTTATTTAAAAAAATTTTTTTGATGTTTATTTATTTTTGAGACACAGAGAGACAGAGCGTGAGTGGGGGGGGGGGTGCACAGAGAGTGGGAGACACAGAATCTGAAGCAGTTTCCAGGCTCTGACACGAACTAGAACCCATGAACTGTGATCATGACCTGAGCCAAGTCAGACACTTAACTGACTGAGCCATCCAGGTGTCAAAATTGGTTATTTTTTATTAGAAATAATATCATAACCTAAATCCCACTGAAAAAATATAATTACTTATTTACTATTGCATAGTATATATATTTGAAGTATAGATGTTCAATGGTTTGGATACTTTCTGATTTATTTTAATAAAATAATATTAAGATCAGTTTTTCCTATATACATATGAAAATGGAAATATTATTTTATTAATAGAAAAACTTCTTGATGAAATAATCAGAGAAATATTTGATTTGGGGCTCTTATTCAATCAGAAAAAAATATCCCTAGTTCAATTTTCAAATGAGAAATAAATTTTCCAATGGGCAAATCTTGTAAAACACTTTAGTCTAACTTAAGTTTGTCTTATTTATGCTTTGTCATGGTAAATTTTATTTTTATTTGAATTATTTATCAAATATCAAATTTTATCTACATTTTTTTCAGAATATTTCCTTAGATTCCAACTTTGGGATAAAGGCAGATTCTAAATACACCATTGTAATCTTTTTTACATGCTCCATATGCATAATTTTACACTACAGCTTGTCATGTGGCATTGCCACAGGCAGATCATTGCTTTCTGAGGTCAAAGTCCCCACTTCATGACTTCTTGTTTGCCTAAGAGAGAGAATAGCTCCTCAAGAGTGAGTGTTTCATTATTATTATTGTTGTTATTGTTGTTATTTTACTCCTGACTGCCTGACTGAAAGATTTTAAACTTATTTGGTTAAAAAAACAAGAAAGAAGTTTAACATAGAACATCAGTTAAATTCCCCAATCCTATCCAAGATAAGTCATCTAGGGAGCCTGTGTCTGCATTCCTGGATGCATTTAATTGTCCCATCAAGAAATGAGTATGTCTGACAAACTGCCATTGAAACCACACTCAGCCTCTGATTGTATGAATGCAAGTGAGAAGAGAAAACAGCAGACAGACACTCAATGCACACTGGCACTTTGAATCAGAAGCTCTAAACCAAGAGTCTCTAAAACCAACATGCGTGCTCCAAGCTCAATGGCACAGTCTTCATGCCCTCAGTGTTGACACTGGTCGGGATCCCTGGCTTGGAATCTGTGCAGTTCTGGATTGGAATTCCTTTCTGTGCCATGTACATCACTGCTCTGTTGGGGAATTGCCTGCTCCTGGTCATCATCAAATCGGAACGCAGCCTCCATGAGCCCATGTACCTCTTCCTGGCAATGCTTGGAGCAACAGACATTGCTCTCAGTACCAGCATCCTACCCAAAATGCTAGGAATATTCTGGTTCCATTTACCAGACATATATTTTGATGCCTGTCTCTTTCAGATGTGGCTTATCCACACCTTCCAGTGTATCGAATCAGGAATTCTGCTGGCCATGGCCCTGGACCGCTATGTGGCCATCTGTGATCCCCTGAGACATGCAATCATCTTTACCCACCAACTCCTCACTCAGATTGGGGTAGCAATGACACTCAGAGCAGCCCTCCTTGTATCTCCATGTCTCATCCTCATCAAATGTCGGCTGAAACACTACTGGACCACTGTGGTCTCCCATTCATACTGTGAGCACATGGCCGTCGTGAAGTTGGCAGCAGAAGATATTCGAATCAACAAGATCTATGGTCTGTTTGTGGCTTTCACTATACTTGGATTTGACATAATCTTCATCACACTCTCCTACATCCGAATATTTATAACTGTCTTCAATCTGCCTCAGAGAGAATCTAGGCTCAAAGCCTTTAACACCTGCATTGCCCATATTTGTGTCTTCCTTGAGTTTTATCTCCTAGGTTTCTTCTCCTTCTTTACACACAGGTTCGGGTTCCACATTCCACCCTACATTCATATTCTTCTGTCCAATCTTTATCTGCTTGTCCCTCCTTTGCTCAATCCTATTGTGTATGGGGTGAAAACCAAACAGATTCGAGATCGAGTGTCTAAGATTTTCCACTTTAAAGATCCATCTTAAGGGGTGCCTGAGTGACTCAATCAGTTAAGCAGATGACTTCGGCTCAGGTCATGATCTCACAGCTCGTGAATTTGAGCCCCGCATGGGGCTCTGTGCTGACAGCTCAGGGCCTGGAATCTGCTTCAAATTCTGTGTCTCCCTCTCTCTCTGCCCCTCCTCCGCTCATGCTCTCTCTCTCTCTCTCTCTCAAAAATAAATAAAAACATTAAAAAATTTTTAAAAATTAAAGATTCATCTTGATATCTCATTTATCTTTTGTCAAATAATAAAAATTTATTTAGAGAAATACTAGTTTGAGTCACATTCTGTGCTGTCTCCAGTTTGTTTGTGCTGCTGACATATAAAGTTTTAGGTTTTACATAGAAGACAGGCTCTGATTCCTATTTAAACAAGTTCACTTTTTATGGATACAGAATTAATTAATCAATAGATGACATAAAAGGCAGAAAACATGAAGACTTGTTTCTGGTTTAGTCAGTGAAGAATTTTCTTCAATCTTTCAGTGAGGAAGTTTCACAAAAACAAGTAAATTTAAGTGGTTACCCTCTGATTGAAAAATTTAAGATCATGCAGTTCTTTAAAAACAAATTCATTCTAAAGTTGATAAGTTCAATGATCATGAACTAACTACTTCTTTGTCATCTAATTTTGATTTCAGTAATCTTTCTCCTCCATCTCATCTTCATCATCATTTTATCACCATGAAAATCTTTTAACTTATTTTCTGACTTACTTTCATCTGAGCACTATGAAGGTTCAGATGTTTAATTCTGTATTGGAATTGTTATGATCAGTGAATCAATATGGGTACATTATAATTTACTAAAGTTAATATTTTATTCATTTTTAAAATTTTTACCTGATTTCTTCCTCACCACCCCCCCCCCCCACCACCACCACTGGGTCCCATCCTGGATGCCCCATTGCATTTAGGTGTCAAGAGTCCTTAAGCTTCTCTTGGCTATACTTTCCTTCTTTCCAATGACTTGGACAATATTGAAGAGTACTATTCAGGTATTTCATAGGAATCCCTTCCATTGGAATTAATCTGATGTTATTCTAATGAGTAGATTGGAATTGCATATGCTGGGGAAGAAAGTCATAGAAATTAAAGGCCCATTTTGATCGCATATCAGGAGTACATATTATCAACAATTTATCCACTGTGTGTATTGACTTTAATTACTTGTCCGAACTAGTGTTTGTCAGATTTCTCAATTTTAATTCCCATTTTATACTGTATTTTTGGAAGAAAAATCGCTATATGTAGCCTATACTTAAGGAGTGGGGATTTATGTTCCTCCTTTGAGGATGGAATAGGTGCACAATTTGTTGAATTATTTAGAATTCTTTTACATGGCAGATTGATTTATTCTCCCTACTTATTAATTTATTCAATCATTTATTTAGATCAGTATAGATTTATGGGTATTTTTGTTATAATTTGGGTTATAATCCAATGTTACTTTATTTTATTGCTCACGTTGTCCCAGTTTGACCATTGGGTGCACTTTCATTTGGTTTTCACTCCATTTTGACTAACCCCTCATTTTGTGTGTGTGTGTGTGTTAGTGTGTGAGTGTGTGTGTATGTGTGTGTAGCAATTCTTGCTTTATGTCATTGAAAGGTGCTCTAGGCTCATCTTGGGCATTTCCTCCCCAGTCCTAGAATTAGCCATTTTTCTAGGAAGTTTCATTCCTTTTACTGGTGAATAGCATTAGAAACCAGTAACTGGGCCCCAGGTATGCTTGTTGCTGCTTGGGTATCTTTCTTTGGGTTCTTTCAGCTGACACAGCAATGAACTTTGTGTGTATGCTAGCCTATGTACGTACACATATATATAAATATTTCCATATGCAAACACTGTATCTAAATTAAGTTAATATAGGGTTCTTACTAATATCTGCAACATTAATTCAAGAGACAGAGCATGAGTGGGAGAGAGGTAGAGAGAGAGGGAGACACAGAATCCCATGAGCTGTGTGATCATGACCTGAGCTGAAGTCAGATGCTTAACTGACTGAGCCCCCCAGGTGCCCCTTCCCCACCCCGATGGACCTTTCTAACAACTTTCCCTTGCTTATCAGTAAATTACCACTCCAACAGTGAAAAATCTGTCTTCAACCATCTGTCACCAACTGTTAATTTCCAGTATGCTTCTAAGATCATGTCAGAGTTGTAAATCCTTGCCCCTGTGGGAAACAACTCTATCAACTAAACTACAGCGTTTATGGACAGTACCTTTGCTTTTATTCTTACACTCCATTCATTCCCAAAGGTGCCTTAGTCAGTACCTTTTCCCATCATCCCCCTCTGTGAAGACATTTTGTACATTTGCCTACAAGTACATTATGTTCTTACAATCTGCATTGCTTCTGGGATCTGGGATTCTGGGAATCCTCCAAATTTCTAAATATTAGTTTTAATTTATATATGCTAATGTCCACTCTGTGCTGTAAATGTCTATTGTTTTTTTTAAAAGGTACATAATATCATGTATTCACCATCACAGTATCATACAAAAGAATTTGATCTACCAAAAAATCACATGTACCTCACCTATTTATTTGTGGACAAGTGATTTTATTCCTTCCTTCTAAATCCGTATACCTTTTTTTTTTTTTTTTTTTGTATTGCATTATTTCTCTAGCTAAGACTGACAATATGCTGAATGGGAATACTGAGTGGTGGTATATTTGCCTTGTTCTTGATTCTAGAGGTTTCTCACTGTTCAATATGATGTTTGATGTAAAGTTTTTGGAGATGTTCTTCACTGACTTGAGGAGTTACCCTCTAGTCGTAGGTTGATGAGAGTTTTCTCCCTAAGAAACAAGTGTTAGATTTTGTCAAGGTTTTTAGTGCATCAATTGATATGATAACATGATTTTTTCTCTTTAGCTTGTTGATGAAGTGGATAACATTAATTGATATTTGAACATTGAATTTATTCCCATTAGTGGTGTGTGTATTTACTTTGAACTGACACCCAAATATAATGAATTTTAAAATAAATTGTCCTAGCTATAGCTATTACTTAAAAAAAAAAACCATTAATTCTTCAAAGGAGATACTTTGTTTCTGTATTATGTATGTCCATTTTGGCCACTGGAATTTTTGGTGTTCTTGGAACTAAACTATAGAATAAATTTCCCACATTGATGTGTATATATAGGAAATACTGAATGGTAAAGTAGACCTACGTATTTTCAAGAGTTTATCTGTAAATTTTTTTGTGGCTTTTATAATGTGGTTCTTATATATAAAATTTTGATAGAAGGTTTAAAGCTTAAGGGCAGGTCAATAAAGACAAGTGGACAGGAATATAAGACATTATAATGGGATGAATTGTTCTAAATTATATATTTATGTAGAAGGACAGATAGTAAATAATTTGAGGGTTTGGGGTCATGTGATCTCTGTCTTAATTATTTAGCTTTGCCACTATAGGGCAAAAGCTTCCATATACAATGCATAAATTAATGGATATGGTGATGCTCCAATAAGACTTTATTTACAGAAAGAAGCAGCAAGCTGCATTTCGTCTCTGTGTGATGCTTTGTCCCATGTGCTGGACATATCCATATTCTGTGTGATTGATCAAGAGCAGTTTTAGGCTATGTAAGTGCAAACTATAGTGTAGCCATTTAATTTTTAAGTTCAGGGTTTGGACTAGATTTATTACCTGGATCCAGTGTCTTCCACTGTACATAAGATTGTATGGACCTTTCACCATCACTGTTGCATTGTCTTTTGTTTCCCAAGGTGACCAATGATTTTCATAGCGACACACACCAGATCTTTTCTTATTGGATGTCCCAACTGATTTTCTAATTGTATGTTTTTCCTTGAAGGTTTATCCTCCTTTCGTTTTTATGACACCACTGTCTTCCGGGTGCATTTTCATGTTTCTTACTATGTCTATTCAGTTCTGTTGGGATATTACCTCTACTTGGAAACCCTCACCCAGTTACCTGGTGATATTATCATCACTCTTCAAGGCTCAACCATCCTTTTCTTGGAACCTCCTCCAATACGCCTCAATTAGAATTTTTTCTCAGACTCAGTGTTATTTTTGGTGTTTGATAATCATCTACACATTTTTAAATGTATTATATTTATTTTTTTTTCTAAATTACCTGGGATGGTTGTTGGATTTTATTTTCTCTTTACTTAATTTTTTTTTTACCATTTATTTTCTCATGTATCTTCCTTTGGCCTATATTTCACATTTAATCAACACTCTATAACATTAACTGATTTTCTATTACTGATTTCAGTGACTTGACATGTTATTCACTGAAATAAGAATTTTTTTTTAATATGGCTTAGGTGGGGGAATAAGTGCAAAATCTCCTCCTTGGGGCATTTTGAATGTGTGTTGACTATCATGATAATTATGTTTCATAAATTGTCTCATTTAATTCTTACTTTAACACTATAAAGTATAACAACTATTTTCCACATTTACCAATGATGAAGCTTAGGATTTATAAAGTTAAAAATGACACTCATCCAGCAATTAGTGATGGAATCAGTGTTTAAACTTGATTTTTCCCCCAAAACCCAGCTTTAAAATATCTGATAAAGCCATTCTGAATATATTAAATGAATAAATGGAAAAACTATATGGTTATTATAAGAAAACATAGCTCTCTGCAATCTAAAACACACAAAAGTTGATGAGATACATATATAGTCAGCAACAAACAAGAATATGGCTGCAGATGAAACGCCTGAAAAGATAAAGTTTTGAGGAATTAATTCATTTGAGAACACAAAATTGTTCATGAAATGGCCACAGAATATATACCAACCTTGGTCAAAAACAAATAATTTCCAATTCAATGAATGCTTCAACCCATGATGATCTAAAGTAAAAGAATGTTTTGAACAGAGCATTTTATAGATATGCCCAAAGTAGTGTTCTCTGTGTTCCATGTATAATAAAATTAACATCTTAAATTAAGACGTGAATTGTTTTCAATTTCAGCACTGAATGAATATGACCAAAACAAATTGAGATGCACTGAATCCATAAAAGAGGGGGGAGGCAGAGAGGGAATGCCATGTGGGTAAGTACTATTTTCAGAGTCTTGGAGTTTTATTCAAGCTTGGAAGGCATAGTACTAATGGTACCAGGCTACACTAATTGGACCTTTCTCTAGTAAAACAGAAAAAATACGTGCTTGGGGTCTTGCCAAAATATTGGAATATATTTAGCACTTATAAGTGGTTTGAAGGAGACTTAAGAGATCTACCACAATATTTAAAAGAAGAGTAGATGTAGAATGATAAAAAATAAAATGTTTACAGGAATAGGCTTCCATATTCATAAAGCAACTAAATATAAGATTTCTGTCATGGTGGACAATGTTGCATGATAAGGAGCATGTATTTTGAAAGCCAGAGTCCCTGGGTTCAATTCTACATTGCCACGTCCTAGGTGAGTCACCGTTATGCAATTTACTTAACATTTCTCTGCCTCAGTCTCCTATTTGGTACAATGAGAACAACAATAACATCTACATCACAGTATAGTTTTGTGGACTAAAGGAGTAAATACATGTAAAGGGCTTAGTAAACAGCCAAACTCACAGTGATCGTTATTTGAGTGTCAAGCCATTATTATAACTATTGTAATAAGTAGGATGAAACTTGACAATGATGATTTTTACTCAGGATTTTTTAAAAATTTTTTTATGGTTTATTTATTTATTTTGGGAGAGAGAGAGCACACACATACAGGAGCAACTGGGGGAGGGGGAAATAGAGGGAGAGAGAGAATCCCAAGCAGACTCTGCACTGTTAGTGCAGAGCCTGAAGCAGGGCTTGGGCCCATGAACTGTGAAATCATGACCTGAGCTGAAATCAAGAGTTGGACACTTACCCTACTGAGCCACCTAGGTGCCCCTACTCAGGAATTTTTAATTAGTGCATGTAACAGTGCAAACTGGAAAAAAGAATTTGTTTTTATAAAATGCAATGTTCAATGTACTGAGAATTTTTAAATTATTACAATAATTAGCCTAGTTGTTTCACATCTGTGAACATTATAAAATAGTATCCATAAATATAGAATATGGAATAATGTCAATACTAAATAAATAACAATTATTGCAAATATTTACTGAAAGCTTCCCATAAAGGCAAAAAAAAAACTCTAAAATAATTTATTGGCTGATACACAGGTACAGATCTAAAGGAAACGAAATGTTTAAAGAATGAGTGGATGGAGAGAAAACAATTTAAGGACTGTATTGACCAATGAAAATACAGGATAGATAAGTCTTAAGCACTGAGGGGTACAAGGTGACTGACATGGATGGTATTTCCCAAAGGTGACCTTGCACAACTGAAGATGTAATGATAGTAAACAAAGAATACTGACCTGGCACTAAGGACCTTTCCAAGGGAATCAGGAAATAATAATGAGAATTAATGACAGAAAGAAACTTAGTCATGGAGGTTGGCATGGTCCTCAGTCAGCCAGGATGAGTGGTGAATTAAACAAGAGAAAGACAAGGAAATATTACAAAATAAAAATAAGAGAAAAATACACAACATCAAATGTCCCCGCTAAAAGGTATAACTGAATTGAAAAATAGCATTTTGGGGACAAAGTTGCAACTACTGTTAACATACCATGACTTCATAAAACAGATTCTGCCAATATGGGTTTGTATTTACATATTTTAGTTTCCAGAAATCTTCTTGCTTGGGAAGAAGAGACCAGCCACTCGGTCACGAATCTGCTTGGTCTTGACGCCATACACCAGGGGATTGACTGCGGGAGGCACCAAAAGATACAAACTCGCAAAAATTATATGAATGCTTGGAGGTACCTTCTTGCCAATGCGGTGAGTTAGGAAACTAAACAGTGCAGGGGTGTAGGAGACAAGTATAGTGCACACATGGGCAGCACAGGTGCCCAGCGCTTTCGAGCGGGCATTCTGGGAAGACAGCCGGAAGACTGCCTGGAGGATTTTGGTATAGGATGCGGCTATGAGCCCTAGGTCCCACACCATCACTGAAAGGGCCACAGAGATTCCGTACACTCTATTAATGAGGGTGTTGGCACTGGCCAACTTCACCACAGCCATGTGCTCACAGTAGGCATGACTGATGACATATTTAGTATAACATGGTAGCCTTTTAATAAGAAGAGGACAGGGCAAAACCATAAGGATAGCTCGGGTCATACCAGCTAGACCCATTTTAATGACCGTTGGTGTTGTCAGGATGGTTGTATAACGCAATGGGATACAAATAGCTACATAGCGGTCAAAGGCCATGGCAACCAAGAGGGATGATTCAATTATGCAGAATGTGTGAATGAAATACAACTGCGTCAGGCAGGTGTCAAAGTCAATCCAATGTGCATCCATCCAGAAGATACCAAGCATCTTGGGGGCCGTGGAAGAGGCAAGAGCCATGTCATTCACTGCCAGCATACAAAGGAAGAAATACATAGGCTGGTGGAGGCTTGGTTCTAGTTTGATGGTGATGATGATTACACTGTTCCCCAGCAGGGCCAGGGCAAACAGGAGGCAGACGGGGATGCCAACCCAGCAGTGAAAAGCTTGCAAACCAGGAATACCAACCAGGAAAAAAGATGAGATGTAGCGATGTGTAGCATTGTCTGCCATGTTAGAACTGGAGACTTTGCATGCTCAGATACAAAATAGCCAGACTAATCCCTATGCACAGAAAGCAGGTTGACAGAATGATTGGTTCTGTGTATGGAGATTCCATGCATACTAAAATAGTGCATCTAAAGGGCTGACTTTTCTCTGAAACTTCTGTAAGCTGTTGGGTAAATCACTTCACCATTATCTTCATTTGCAAATAAGATCTAGTTAAGTTCTTTCTAAATTTTCTCTTCTCTGTCCAATTTTATTCTATTCTACTCTTTCATTTTTATTACCTACTAAGTATACAGGTAGTGACAAAATTTCTGCTTCTTTGTGCCTAGGATTTTTCTGTGTTTGTGATATAAACAGCTTTAAGAAAGGCAAAGAGCACTGTTCTTGGGAAATTTTCAATGACGTGTGGAAATGCATGCGGGAATACATAAGCACACACACACGTGTCCATATTTGCAGGTTATGTAAAAGGCATTTATAATTTTAATGATATGGTAGTCCACAGACAACTTAATCAAATAATCAGGAATGCATAACGAGAAATTCAAGCAGTTTAAATATAACCAGAATTCTTGGGAACATTAAAAAGTAATAAACTCTTATTCTCACCCCTGGTTAATGCTTTCTTATTTCAGAAAAGATCTTGAAGATAATCAGAAGGACAGGATATTAGAAGCATGTCTTGAAAGTGAGGACTATCAGCTGAATACAGTAGAAAAACACAAATCTGCCATTAGGGTTTTCACTGCATATTCTCCAGACATCAGGGTTTTTTGGTTTTTGCTTTTGTTTTTTGCAATGGCTATATTCCACAATTTTCTATATAATTCGAAAACAAGAACTTATATGACTGCATTTATCAGCCCATCCAAATTTATTCATATTTTAATGAATATGTTAATTCTATATTAACACTATATTAATAAGGAAAAAATGTTTTTACTGAGCCATCCAAGAAAAGTTAACTTTATTCAACATCTTATAAAGTACCATACTTAAGTTTTAAAAAGATTTACAAGGAAATTAATTTAACATTTTAAATTAGGGGAGAAAAGCTGTAAATCAGTTATGTGCCCTCCAATTTTTTTGGGGGGGGATTTATTTCTTCACTCTTTCAGATAATGTAAATATTTCTATCAACACACATCTTCAGTTAATAGGAATAATGTAAGTCCATTTGGTGTTCTGCCCCCTCTGACTCCTAGCCTTGACCTTGGGTTTGCAACCTGCCTAATGGCAATGAATAGCAAATCAACATCAATCCAGTCCTCCTGGTGTCAGCGCCACAAGCATCTTTTCATGATCCTTTCCTGATCTTGTCTTTTCATTCAGATAACTGCCCTTAACCTTCTTCTGACGATCTAATTTCCTCCCAATATCATAATTTTGGATGCACTTCCCAGTCTTCATAACATACCTTTTGAAATTTGTAATTGTCCTCAATGGCTGCTCCTGAACTCAACCGATATGAAAGGTCAATAAATATTAATAAATATTCCTATTGACAATGCCTCTATGTTTGAATTTCCACCTAATATCTGTGAGGGAAAAACTTTCTGGTTATAATATGCACATTCTCCTAGCAAGCGCATGCTACTCTGGACCTGAGTAAGTATCTGAGGTGTTTCTTTGTAAGGAAGTGAGAATTCAAATTTTAGTTAATTATTGTAAACATCTCAGAAGAATTTAGAATTTAAACATACAAACACCCAGATTTAGTGGATTGCCACATCGGATGTGAGGCCCACAACTTCAGGTAGAGATAAGATACCCTGGGGCAAGAAACTGTGAGTATCGAACATTTAAACTATAAAAAGTAAGTTTAATAAAAAGAGTACTTAATACCTTTACAGGTTTGTCCATGTTCCATGATTTTTCCTCCTTAGTGTAGAACCAAAAATTCAAAAGGACGGTTGGCAGAGAACTAAGTATGCAGCAATCAAAATAATACACCTAGAAATATAGACATGATTTCTAGCTAGAAAAAATTACATAAAATAAAAAAATAAGCTTAATTGCTTTGTGATACGTACATACTTACTAACCAGAGTAGGTCTACAGGCATCAGTAAATTTACTTATAAGACAATGCTAAGAGAAAGATGTTAAGTTGTTTCAATTTATAGACAGCCAGGCTCCCTTCAGGGCACTAGAATGTGTAACACAGGGAACCACAGAGAACAAACTCCAAGTACATGTCAGCCTATTCTGAATGAACTCAGCAAGGTTGTTCATTACCTTATATTTAGCAGATTGCCACGGAGGTCAGAAAGTCCCCACACCCTCCTAGTTTCCTGTTCTGTTTTTGTATCTGTTTCTGAAACATACAGATACAATGTTCCTTCTGCCAGCTGGGTTCTGGCATTTTACCTGCATCTGGGTTAGTTAGCAGAATCCATTGCCTTCCATCTGCCATTCCAGAGAGGATAGTGGTAGTGGCCATGTAATGCTTTCTGTATGATCTGTCATATATATAAATATGTCCCACACAACATTCACTATTTTCCTGAAAGCTCCCCTACCATCTGTCTGTATCTCATTTGCTGGTAACAGCAACCACACAGTCGTTGAAGCCAAAAATCTCAGAGTTATCCTTGACCCTTTGCCATTTGTAACCTTAATAGTACAATCAAGCAGCTATTACATCTTGACGAATTTAATTATTTGATACCTATCAAATACGGCATGTGCCATCATCTCCATCTCCTTTAGCTGTGACATTCATTAACTTCCATGTAGTCTGTGACCTGGCCTTCTAATTATTCTTCCTATTTCAGGTTTTTCCTTAGTCCATCTTCTCACATGATCAGCTATCTTTCAAAAGTTAGATATGATTAGTTTGCTCCAAATCTCATCTTTGAAAGCATCATCTTATTTTAAAAAATGTTAACTCAGTTTGTCACTTGTGTTTACCTTTTTCAAGCCCCCAATCTTGCCACTGCTTCGCTTCAATGTGTTCCAGAACTTCTAGTAGTTCTGGGATCATACTATACAGTTTTTACTTTTTTATGACTTTAAACTGACCGTACCCTTGGATTTGACTAATTTTTCCCTTATTAGCTTGATAAGCTTTTATCTATCTTTTTAATTCCTGCTGAACATTCTCTGATTCTCTGAAGTGTTTGCTATCTACTTCAAACAGTTAATCACTTATCCTATGCAATACTCCTATATCTTTCACACACATTGATGAGCACAAGTGCTACATCTTTTGGTAGCTATTCATTTACATAATTGTTCTAAGTACTCCACTATCACATGAGACACGAAATAAAAGGACCACATATTAAGGACTTGGTGTCCCCAGTGTTTTTGCTCACTTCCTGACACAGTGGAAGCAACTAGACTGTCAGTGATTTGACATTAACTGAGATATTCTTTCTGCCAGATAATGTCACATTATAATAGCGTAAAGGTGGTTTTGAATCATGGGAGCACCTTATGTTCTATGTTGGCAAATGGGAAAACTGGTGGTTCTAGACTTTCTAAATATCCCTTCATCAACAAATACAGTCCTCCTCCAGCCTAATCAAAGATAGTACATTCTTTTAGTTTTCATCAATACTGTGCTTCCTTTCAAAAAGCAGCATAGAGTGGAAGTGTAACATCACGTCCAAAGGACCCCTATGTGTTAAATCTTAAATGGGTACAGAAGGAATTATTTTGAGACATGGAGAATAGCATTTCATAATTGTTTTTAGTGACAGACATAAATTCAAAACCTACTTTTTTTTCTCTTCATAAAGGAATATATATATATACATATATAGAGAGTGTATTATGCGTATTACATGTATTATGTGTATATATATATGTATATATATGTATATAATCTGCATTTTGCTTTCATTCTTTCCAGAAACTACCATTATTCAAAATTTGTGACCATTCAAGGAACAAATGTATTAAAATAGTTGAAAGCAACATATATGTGCCAAACCTATATTTTCAGCACCTTAAATGGGGGTAAGGGCTTGAGGGAAAAAACTTACGTGTATTTTGGAAGATAACAAAACCAATTTATCTTTTCCAGCAACAAAAGCCAAAGAAAAGAATGAAACTCAAGTCTTCATCCCATAAAATTCTATCCCATTTTCTATCTTAAAAAAAAAAAAAGAGGTGGGGAAAAAATAAAAAGGTGTTTTTCTTACGTAGGTGATTCTCTTAAATTGTCGTGATCTGGAGTGTTCATGAGACTCACCCTTGCACTGCTGTATTTCATTTCATGCACTTTCATACCTCCTACTCCAAACAAAGTTCATCATCAGAACTGATGTCTAACTGGATCTCACCCATATTCACTGACTTTGCCATATGGCTTGTGTTTTATGTTTCTACTTGCATTGCTGCTATATTAATAGATGAATTTGAAATATATATGCATAGACCCTTTCTAACCCACTGGCCATTCATCATTCCCAGTTTCCTTCCTCCAAAGACAAACTCACTACACTATATGTCATCCCACATGCATTTATCATCATCTACAACTGGATCTCCCCTGAAAACTTAAATTCCAAAAAAACTGCATCTATTCCTCTCTCATACTCTAGCACACAACATTAATTCTTGCTCTCTAGATAAAAAGATTTTGTGACACATCACTTCAAACTTTTATTCATCAGCATACCCAAATATCTCATTCCATTTGCTTTTTCAGGGACCAAGAACAGGCTATCCCAAGATGGGCCACTTTGGCATGAAGACTACCCTGAGCTGAGGATTATCAAGACCCTACAGGCTCAAGAGAGCCTTCTGTCCCTCCATTAAGTACCTACAACAATCTAAACTGGGAGCCTCTCCCAGAATATGGGTTATTAACAGAGAAGGATTTTATCTGAGCTATCTGTATGGCAGGGCAAATATCTAATTACCAAACATCTGTTCTTTTTCTTATTGTCCTGTGAACTGCATCCTTCCCTCTGAAGTCCCAGACCCCTAAGACCTTCTCTTTAGTTCAAGGTAGCTTTTAGACCTCATTGTACCTGACTGTCTCTGGAATTTCCATGTCTGTATGGATTCCCTGTATGCACACTATTATATTTGGTTTTCTCCTGTTAATCTGTCTCATGTCAATTTGATACTTATTCCAGCTAAAAGGACTCTTGAAGGGGACAGGAATCCTTCCTCCTGGACACTTTCCTTCTCATCCATTTTGCCATTCTCCCACTTTGTTTCCAACTCTTTTGCCTGAGATATGGAGCACTACTGGGGGAAATTATAGCTGTAGGGATTAGTATTACTTAAACTGTATCTCAGTTTTCTAAACTCTAAAATGTGGGTAGTAAAAATATATTTCATTTTATTGTGTTGTTTTGAGGAGTATATAACCTAATTATAGGAAATGTTTAGTCAGCCACCTGGCGCATAGTAATCACCTAACAAGTGCTAGCTAATATTATGAGAAATGCTATTCAAAGAATAGCATTCCACAGGTAGAAACTCTGACTATGACACTCAATAGGTATTTGATTTCCACCTCATAAAAACTATGCCTTTGTTTCTTTAACAGTGTGACAGAATAACAATAGGAAGCACTCATTCAACTGGTTTCTACAAGAATTGAACAAGACTATTCACATAATAAGACCATATTAACATAATTGAAAACTGGCATTTAGAAAAGTGGCTGGAACATAGTCAACACTCACAAATGTTACCTATTAATAAGTTTAATTGACTTACACTTGCTGTGTTGTCCTTGTACCAGATTGGATACTTGCTGCTTAGAAGGGAAAAGTGTTAAGGATTATAAATTTCCTGAGAATTCCTATTCGACTTGCAAACACTCTTAAATTATATTCACTTCCACCACTCCCATCCAAAGACATCAAAGACATGAGAGAAGGAATCCTTCTCCATGTCCTTGGTTAATGATCCACTCATCTATCCTCCAAACCAGTAATCTGCTCTTAGACAGATTCACTAAACCGATAACCTGTGTCCTCTTAAATTTGAACTTCCTCACCACTGTATCCTCTTAGTTCGTTGCATTAACTTTAAAACTCACTAATGTTTTGCTGTTCTCCATTTACTTCAGCTGATTTCTGACACATTTCTTGGAAGAAAATGGAAAATTCCTTATTTCTTAACATTAGTGTGGTGCCCCCTACAGATAAGAAAACTGCTTTTGCAAAGTTGGTTAACAATCACTTAAAAATGAATGAGACTATCCCTGACTTGTTTGTGACCACTTATTTTCATGTTCATCTCTTTCATGAGACTGTGAGCATCATACAAATAAAGATACTGAAACTCAGTAAACTACTAATAAATTCTGAGTGCAAACAGTATGTTTTCGTACCTCCTCAGCAGTCTTAAGTAGTTCCCATATTTTTGTCCTGTAATTCCTGCCTCTGACCCACTAGAGATGGCCAATAGCTCCATAGTCATCTACTACTTCTGCTCTTCACTTTCTTCAACTGCTTTCTGAAAATATAATCCTTTAACATTGTGACCACCATGAGTTACACAACCAGAAACCAGTATGTAGTAGGAGGTTCTTAGACCCTTGCGTAAAAAGAAAAAAGAATTAGTACTTTTTTAACATTGGAGAATATTCCCCCCTTATTCTCTAGTACCAGATCACATTACTCCTCCTGTCTCTTGGAAACATGTATTGTGATTTCTCTGCCTAAATACCTTCTTTTCCCGTTTGACTGCCACCTGCTTGATCTAAAATAATACCGCATATAATGACATGAATTCTTGTTCTCTGCAAATCTTCAAATGATGATTTGCCATTGCCATGTCCAGACAAAACCACTTACCTAGGAATGGTTAAAAGGTATGACAGTGGTGACTTCAGGGGCACTGAGGCCTCTGCGGGCAAGATGGTATCCATGGCTGCCTTGCAATGGGTTATTACGATGTTCAAGGGTCTCATAAGGTTTCGGAAAGCCAAGAAGTCCTCTGATTATATACACAGGAGACATCAAGATGGAGGGAAAATAAGACAGGCCAGAACTATACACAGACATATTAACACTAGGGCAGACATAGAACACTGGGACTCCCCAGAGTTCATGTGTGGATAAAGCTCATATGTTTCTATTTTGTCTCTACAGAGACAGGCTTAAAATGCCCAGTGTCCCTGGACTGTTAATCAAATGATTAGTCCATATAGAATGTTGTAAGAAGACCAAGAAATAAAAATGACCTTAGTGTAGACAGTCTGACAATTCCTATTGACTCGGGAAATAATAAGGTCTGAATTGGTTATGATCCAGGCTATTTCAAGATCCCCATTTTATTATTCTTTTCTCTTGTTCCATTTACTGTGACATGATATCCATATATGTGGTTACTTTGTAATTCTTCTCACCATGTTCATGGGTCCTCATACACACTCACAGACTCGGGTGTATTCTCTGTTCTCTTATCAGTTTTTCACAAATTATATTTTCATTGCTCGGGATTTTAAGCCTCTGATATTTTCTGGTTTAATATGGTAAAAAATGATACTTCAAATATTCATAGATTTCAGACACTGCATTTCTTCTATTCCTAATGCAGCTGAGCATCCTTGCCTATGCTGGAGGGTCACCGTAATGTCATTTGTGTTTTTTTTCTCATGTTAAGTAGTTGTTTTCACTTATTGACTAATTTTATTGTTCCTTTTGAGTTTTTCTTGTTGATTTTCAGGTTCTTCTTACATATTCTAACCTAAAACTAGTGATAAATTCTGCCAATGACTTCTAATTGGGTTTTATGTGTTAACATCGTCCATAATGCCTTTACCTGAAAAAGAAAATCCTTCACTTCAATGTAAAGTCATCCAAATTTTGCCTATTTTTTAAATAGTTCACCCTGATTTTAACATTTTCCCCACCTTTTCCCTTGGACTTTAACCCCTAAGATCTATTTTTGAACTCATTTCATGCTTAATCTCTGAAAATCTAGAATAATGACCCTATACCTAAGTGTTGGCTGCTCACCCTCCTTCTTTCCCCACTTGGATTCTGAATGGTGTCTCACTCCTGGCTTTTTTCAGCCTGGCACATTTCACCCTCTGAACACTAGTTTTATCATTTTCCTTAAAAATTCACCGCAATTCATTCTTTCTTTCCATTTCTTGTTCTTGTTCTTTTCTATTTGTGAGCCAGTGCCATTAACTTCAAAATAACCTTGAAAGTGCATAAAAGTAATTATCTTTCATATTCTCCACAACATTCATATCATCTTGTCCATCTATCCCGGTGTGGTTATCCCTCCTGTGAATAATATGAATGTGCTCTGAAATGAAACTAACAGGTCTCTGGGCAATGTTAATAAATTTTATTGCAAGAAAACAATCAACAAAACTAAAAGACAACCCTTGGAGTGGGAGCAGATATTTGCAAATGGCATCTGATAAAATCCATAAAGAATTTATCAAACTTAACACTCAAAAAACAAATAATCCAGTGAAGAAATGGGCAGAAGACATGATAGACATTTCCCCAAAGAAGACAGACAGATAGCTAACAGACACATGAAAAGATGCTCAATATCACCGATCATTAGGGATATAGAAATCAAAACTGGTAAGATACTACCTCACACCTGTCAGAATGGCTAAAATTAACAACAAAAGAAACAACAGATGTTGGTCAGGATGTGGAAAAAAGGTGAACCCTCTTACACTGTTGGTAGGAATGCAAACTGGTGCAGCCACTCTGGAAAACAGTACAGACGTTTCTCAAAAAGTTAATAATAGAACTACCCTACGACCCAGCAAATGCACTATCAGGTATTTACCCAAAGGATACAAAAGTACTGATTCAAAAGGGCACATGCACCCCAATGTTTATAGCAGCGCTATCAACAATAGCCAAATTATGGAAATAGCCCAAATGTCCATCAGCTGAATGGATAAAGAAGATGTGAGATATATATAGATATAGGTATAGATATAGATATATGATTATTACAATATATTATTATAATTATATATATACATATATTATATATATATATATATAATGGAATATTAGCCATAAAAATGAAATCTTTGACATCTACAACCACATGGATGGAGGTAGAGTGTATTATGCTAAGCAAAACAAGTCAGTCAGAGAAAGGCAAATGTCATATGATTTCTCTCACATGTAGAATTTAAGAAACAAAACAGATGAACACAGAGGAAGGAGAAAAAGGAGAGGGAGGCAAACCATAAGTGACTCTTAACTATAGAGAAAAAACTGAGGGTTGCTTGGAGGAGAGGTAGGCAGGGGATGAGGTAGATGGGTGATGGGTATTAAGGAGGGCACTTGTGATGAGCGCTGGGTGTTACCTGTAAGTGATGAGTCACTAAATTCTACTCCTGAAAACAATTTTACACTATATGCTAACTAAGTAGAATTTTAATAAAAACTTTAAGAAAAAAAAGAAAACATATGTACTTCAGTTGCATAAAGATGTAGTTTCTAGTCTATTTAAATATAAAGACATGCTTTGGGTAAGTTTTTTTATCGACTCACATAAGGAATAATTTTGCTTTCAGTAATTGTATATCGAAAAAACACATTATGAAAAATACAGTGGTAACAACGTAATAATGAATGAGCTGCATATTATCAATCATAGCATTTATATACCTTGAAAAACACTTATATGCATGTAAAATTGTATTCAAACAATCTGCAAAAGATGCTTGATAAATGCTTGGACTTATGCATCATTTGCAGTGAGTTTATTGCTCTCTAGGCCTCAGGAGTCCATAGGTTGGGAACCACTGTTATAATGGATTTTTTTTGTCTTCTTGATCTCTGCCTTTCATCACCCCCCAAATTTTATTTTCCTCCTTCTACTTAATTATCAATAAGTCTATTTTGGCACTGTATTAAATAAATAAATAAATAAATAAATAAATAAATAAATAAATATTATAGCAAAATAAATGTGATAGCCTAATTTTATGCCCATAGAACCAAAATCATTTTGAATAAGTGATACGTGGTCTTCGGGTTTGAGAGGAATCAAGATGTTCTGTGACAATTATTGCTCTAAATGAAAGAAATTGGTCTTGATTTTAATTATATCTGAGTTTGGTTTTACATAAGTTACCATATAACTCTACTAGGTTATGTTGCAAGCCACGCGGAGCTAGTATATTTCTTGACAGACATTTAGACCAAAATCAGCTTCTTCCATTTAGCTCACATGGACATAACTTTAATTAATGAAAATGGAGACTCACGTTTGCATCCAAAGACATATGAGCTAATCATATCTAAATACCCTGTGGTGTTTACCATGACAGAACATTTTGTCTCAATTTTTAAAGCTATTCTGTGACCAGTGTTCACTTGCCACAAATAAAGTGTTGACTATACCAGGGGCTCTTGGGTGACTCAGTCGGTCAAATGTCCAACTCTTGATTTCCACTCAGGTCATGATCTCACAGTTGGTGAGTTTGAGCCGTAGGTCAAGTTCTATGCTGAAAATGTGGAGCCTGACTAGGAATCCCTCTCTCTCTCTTTCTCTGTCTCTCTCTCTCTCAAAATAAATAAATATTCAAAAAAATTTTTTAATAAAAAATAAAAATATAGAGTGTTGGATGTCTTAGACCCCAGAGGTAAATTTACTCCAAAAAATTATTCCATCAATTATTTACTAAAATTAAATATAAGCTAAGTTTCTTGAGAAATCTTATTGACAATGATTAACCTTAAATTTATTCAGCCAAGATTTAGTGATGTGTGGAACTGTTTCTGTAACAAACTAAAGCCTTATTCTGATTTCTTTCTGTTGTTCCATTTTGTCATCATGGAAATATAGAATATATTTAGAACAAGCATAGTGAATTTTAGAGTTCATTTAATTAAAACTTTTTGTTAATATTTTGGGAAATAACATGGAATGGCTCTTCAATACATTAAAATAAAGAGTATATCTTGACAATTTTATTGTCATAAAATTAATAAATATTAGCTACTGAAACACAAAGGTATACAAGTTATAGAATAGCATTTATTTTAACAGCTCCCCATCTACCCTAAATAAGAGATTTTGGTGTTCAAATATGTGATATTTATCTCCAAAAATCTTTTGCTGACTTACACTCATATTAAAAGCATAAACGAGCTTCTGTATCTTAACAAGTTCGGCAACACTAGATCCTGATAACTGTAATTTATTTTTCCAGTAGTGTATCAAATATTAAATTGTATTTGACCTATTATTTTAAATGTTGTAGTCATTTAATTTAATTTATTTATTTGTATTTAATTTTATTTTTTATTTTTTAAAATTTACATCCAAATTAGTTAGCATATAGCGAAACAATGATTTCAGGAGTAGATTCCTTAATGCCCCTTACCCATTTAGCCCATCCCCCCTCCCAAAACCCTTCCAGCAACCCTGTTTGTTCTCCATATTCAAGAGTCTCTTCTGTTTTGTCCCCCACCCTGTTTTTATATTATTTTTGTTTCCCTTCCCTGATGTTCATCTGTTTTGTCTCTTAATGTCCTCATATGAGAGAAGTCATATGATTTTTGTCTTTTGTCTGACTGACTAATTTCACTTAGCATAATACCCTCCAGTTCTATCCACGAAGTTGCAAATGGCAAGATTTCATTCTTTTGGATTGCCGAGTAATACCCTATTGCCCTATTGTGTGTGTGTGTGTGTGTATATATATATATATATATATATATATATATATATATATATATACCACATTTTCTTAATCCATTCATCCATCGATGGACATTGGGGCTCTTTCCATACTTTGGCTATTGTTGATAGTGCTGCTATAAACATGGGGGTGTCCCTTTGAAACAGCACATCTGTATCCCTTGGATAAATGCTTAGTAGTGCAATTTCTGGGTGGTAGGGTGGTTCTATTTTTAGTTTTTTGAGGAACCTTCATACTGTTTTCCAGAGAGGCTGCACCAGCTTGCATTCCCACCAACAATGCAAAAGAGATCATTGTTCTCTGCATCCTCACCAACATCTGTTGTTGCCTTAGTTGTTAATGTGAGCCATTCTGACAGGTGTGAGGTGATATCTCATTGTGGTTTTGATTTGTATTTCTTTGATGATGAGTGATGTTGAGCATTTTTTCATGTGCTGGTTGGCCATCTGGATGTCTTCCTTGGAGAAGTGTCTATTCATGTCTTTTGCCCATTTCTTCACTGGATTATTTGTTTTTGGGTGTTGAGTTTCATAAGTGCTTTATAGATTTTGGATACTAACCCTTTAACTGATATGTCATTTGCAAATATCTTCCCCCATTCTGTCAGTTGTCTTTTAGTTTTGCTGATTGTTTCCTTCGCTGTGCGGAAGCTTTTTATTTTGATGAGGTCCCAGTAGTTCATTTTGGCATTTGTTTCCCTTGCCTTGGGAGACGTGTTGAGTAAGAAGTTGCTGTGGGCAAGATCAAAGAGGTTTTTGCCTGCTTTCTCCTTGAGAATTTTGATGGCTTCCTGTCTTACATTTAGGTCTTTCATCCATTTTGAGTTTATTTTTGTGAATGGGGTAAGAAAGTGGTCCAGGTTCATTCTTCTGCATGTTGCTGTCCAGTTTTCCCAGCACCACTTGCTGGAGAGACTGTCTTTATTCCACTGGATATTCTTTCCTGCTTTGTCAAAGATAGGTTGGCCATACATTTGTGGGTCTATTTCTGAGTTCTCTATTCTGTTCCAGTGATCTGAGTGTCTGCTCTTTTGCTAGTACCATACTGTCTTGATGATTACAGCTTGGTAGTATAGCTTGAAGTCTGGGATTGTGATGCCTCCTGCTTTGGTTTTCTTTTTCAAGATCGCTTTGGCTATTCGGGGTCTTTTCTGGTTCCATACAAATTTTAGGATTATTTGTTCTAGCTCTGTGAAGAATGCTGGTGTTACTTTGGTAGGGATTGCATTGAATACGTAAATTGCTTTTGGTAGTATCAATAGTTTAACAATATTTGTTCTTCCTATCCAGGAACATCGAATCATTTTCCATTTTTTTGTGTCTTCTTCAATCTCTTTCATAAGCTTTCTATAGTTTTCAGTGTGTAGATATTTCACCTCTTTGGTTAGATTTATTCCTAGGTATTTTAAGTTTTTTTGTGCAACTGTAAATGGGATTGATTCCTTGATTTCTCTTTCTGTCGCTTCATTGTGGGTGTATAGGAATGCAACCGATTTCTGTGCATTGATTTGATATCTTTCAACTTTGCTGAATTCATGAATCAATTCCAGAAGTTTTTTTGTAGAATCTTTTGGGTTTTCCATATAGAGTATCATGTCATCTGCAAAGACTGAAAGTTTGACCTCCTCCTGGACGATTCGGATGCCTTTTATTTCTTTGTGTTGTCTGATTGCAGAGGCTAAGACTTCCAATACTATGTTGAATAACAGTGGTGAGAGTGGACATCCCTGTCTCGTTCCTGACCTTAGGGAGAAAGCTCTCAGTTTTTCCCATTGAGGATGATATTGGTGTTGGGTCGCTCATATATGGCTTTTATGATCTGGAGGTATGCTCCTTCTATCCCTACTTTTTTGAGGGTTTTTATGAAGAAAGGATGCTGTATTTTGTCAAATGCTTACTCTGCATCTATTGAGAGGATCATATGGTTCTTGTCCTTTTTTTTATAGATGTGATGAATCATGTTAATTGTTTTGCAGATATTGAACCAGCCCTGCATCCCAGGTATAAATCCCACTTGGTCGTGGTGAATAATTTTTTTAATGTGTTGTTGGAGCCAGTTGGCTAATATCTTGTTAAGGATTTTTGCATCCATATTCATGAGGGAAATTGGTCTATTGTTCTCCTTTTTAGTGGGGTCTCTGTCTGGTTTTGGAACCCAGGTAATGCTGCCCTCAGACAAAGAGTTTGGAGGTTTTCTTTCCATTTCTATTTTTTGGAACAGCTTCAAGAGAATAGGTGTTAACTCTTCCTTAAATGTTTGGTAGAATTCCCCTGGAAAGCCATCTGGCCCTGGACTCTTGTTTTTTGGCAGATTTTTGATTACTAATTCGATTTCCGTACTGGTTATGGATCTGTTCAAATTTTCTATTTCTTCCTGTTTCAGTTTTGGTAATGTATATGTTTCTAGGAATTTGTCCATTTCTTCCAGATTACCCATTTTATTGGCATATAATTGTCTTAATATTCTCTTATTATTGTTTTTATTTCTGTTGTGTTGGTTGTGATCTCTCCTCTTTCATTCCTGATTTTATTTGAGTTCTTTCCTTTTTCTTCTTGATCAAACTGGCTAATGGTTTATCAATTTTGTTAATTCTTTCAAACAACCAGCTTCTGGTTTCATTAATTTGTTCTACTGTTTTTTTTTGTTTCAATAGCATTAATTTCTGCTCCAATCTTTATTATTTCCTGTCTTCTGCTGGTTTGGGGTTTTATTTGCTGTTCTTTTTCTAGCTCCTTAAGGCGTAAGGTTACGTTGTATATTTGAGATATTTCTTCCTTCTTTAGGAAGGCCTGGATTGCTATATACTTTCCTCTTATGACTGCCTTTGCTACATCCCAGAGGTTTGGGGTTGTGGTGTTATCGTTTTCAGTGACTTCCTTATACTTTTTAATTTCCTCTTTAACTGCTTGCTTAGCCCATTCATTCTTTAGTAGGATGTTCTTCAGTCTCCAAGTATTTGTTACCTTTCCAAATGCTTTCTTGTGGTTGATTTCGAGGTTCATAGTGCTGTAGTCTGAAAATATGCATGGTATGATCGATCTTTTTGTACTTACTTAGGGTTGATTTGTGTCTCAGTATATAGTCTATTCTGGAGAATGTTCCATGTGCACAGGAGAAGAATGTATATTCTGCTGCTTTAGGATGAAATGTTCTGAATATATCTGTTAAGTCCATCTGGTCTAGTGTGTCATTCAAAGCCGATGTTTCCTTGTTGATTTTTTGATTAGATGATTTGTCCATTGCAGTGAGTGGGATGTTGAAGTCTCCTAATATTAAAGTATTACTACTGATGACTTTCTTTATGTTTGTGATTAATTGATTTATATATTTGGGTGTTCTCACATTTGGCACATAAATGTTTACAATTGTTAGGTGTTCTTGGTCTATAGACCTCTTGATTATGATATAATGCCCTTCTGCATCCCTTGATGCAATCTTTATTTTAAAGTCTAGATTGTCTGATATTAGTATGGCTACTCTGGCTTTCTTTTGCTGACCATTAGCATGATAGATGGTTCTCCGTCCCCTTATTTTCAATCTGAAGGTGTCTTTAGGTCTAAAGTGGGTCTCTTGTAAACAGCCTATAGATGGGTCTTGTTTTCTTATCTATTCTGTCACCTTATGTCTTTTGATTGGAGCATTGAGTCCATTGATGTTTAGAGTGAGTACTGAAAGATATGAATTTATTGCCATTATGATCCTTGTAGAGTTGGAGTTTCTGGTGGTGTTCTCTGGTCTCTAATCGTTGTTGCTTTTGGTATATAAATATATATACATATATATATATATTTTCTTCATCTTTTCTCCTCTCAGAGAGTCCCCCTTAAAATTTCTTGCAGGGCTACTTTAGTGGTCACAAACTCCTTTAATTTTTGTTTGTCTGTGAACTTATCTCCTTCTATTTTGAATGACAGCTTGCTGGATAAAGAATTCTTGGCTGCATATTTTTCTGATTCAGCACACTGAATATATGTTGCAACTCCTTCCTGGCCTGCCAAGTTTCTGTGGATAGGTCTGCTGTAAACCTGATCTGTCTTCCCTTGTAGGTTAAGGACTTTTTCCCCCCCTTGTTGCTTTTATGATTCTCTCCTTGCCTGAGTATTTTGTGAATTTGACTATGATATGCCTTGTTGATGGACGGTTTTTGTTGAGTCTCATGGGGGTCCTCTGTGCTTCCTGGATTTTGATGTCTGTGTCTTTCCCCAGGTTAGGAAAGTTTTCTGCTATGATTTTCTCACATAACCCTACTAACCCTATTTGTCTCTCTTCCTCTTCTGGGACCCCTATGATTCTGATGTTGTTCCTTTTGAATGAGTCACTGATTTCTCTAATTCTTAAATCGTGCTCTTTTGCCTTAATCTCCCTCTTTTTTTCTGCTTCATTATTCTCTATAAGTTTGTCCTCTATATCTCTGATTCTCTGTTCTGCCTCATCCATCCTTGCTGCTGCTGCATCCATCCATAATTGCAGTTCAGTTATAGTATTTTTAATTTCATTCTGGCTATTTTTTACTTCTTCTATCTCTGCAGAAAGGGATTCTAATCTATTTTTGACTCCAGCTAGTATTCTTATTTTCATGATTCTAAATTCTGGTTCAGACATCTTGCTTGTATCTGTGTTGGTTAAATCCCTGGCTGTTGTTTCTTCGTGCTCTTTCTTTTGGGGTGAATTCCTTCGTTTTGTCATTTTGAAGGGACAAAAGGAATTAATGAGGTAGAAAAATTGAAATAAAAAAGTAAAATTAAAAAAGTACTGAAATTAAAAATTAAAAACAAACACACACAAAAATTGAATAGATGATGCTAGATCCTAGGTGTGTTTTGGTGTGGGTGTTGAATGTGGTATGACAGATTAGAGAAAAAAAAGGGTGGGGGGAAGAAAATCGTTTGAGAATTTGAAAAAATGAATACACTGACATAGACTAAAATGAGATGATGGGGTAAAATAGAATTTGAAAAAATATACACAAAAGTAAAGAATGTAGTTGAAAAAAATTAAAGAAAAATATTTTTGATAAAAATAAATATGATTTTTTAATTTTCTGTATTTAAAAAAAAGAAAAGAAATGAAAAGAGAAAAAAAAGATTAAAAAAGAAAAGAAAAAAATTGTTTGAAAATTTGAAAAAGTGAATACACTGTAGTAGAGTAAAATAAAATGAAGGAAGTAAAATCGAATTTGAAAAAATTTACATAGCAGCAAAAAATATAGTAAAAAATTAAAGAAAATATTCTTAATAGAAATTGAAAGTAAAAATGAATTTTTTCTCTCTCTGCATTCAAGAAAAAGAAAAGAAATGAAAAAGAGAAACAAAGAAAAATAAGGAAATTGTTTGAGAATTTGAAAAGGTGAGTACACCGAAGTGGACTAAAATAAAATGATGGAAGTAAAGTAGAATTTGAAAAAAATTACACAAAAGTAAAAAGTATAGTAATAAAAATTAAATAAATATATTTTTAATAAATATGAAAATAAAAATGAATTTTTTCTCTTTATTCAAGAAAAAGAAAAGAAGTGTAAAAGAGAAAAAGGAAAAAGAAAGAAAATTGAATAGATGAACCTGTTAACAGATTGAGTAGGACTGAAATTGCTTCGTTTTCCCCTAGAAGTCAGTCCATGTAGCGCTTTATAGTCCATAAATTAAGCTGGTGGTGAGTCTTGTGTTCTTGAAGAGCAATGTTGGCCTAGTTGGGCCGGGCTCAGTGTAACGGCTCTGCGCTCCACTAGGTGGCGCAGCTAGCCTGCTGGTGTGGGTTGTTGTGGTGCTCCTTGGTGCGCATGCGCATAGGCTGGAGCGTTGAAAAATGGCTCCACCCAGCCACACAGTCTGTTCTCCCAGATCAGCAATCGCACACCAGTGTTCCGTCTTCAGCTCTCATCCACTCCCTGCTTTTTCACTCTCTGTGACCAGGCCCCAAGCAGTACCTCTCTCCCAAGTTTTGTCTCAGATGCAGCTATTTTCCCCGGCCCCTTACTTCCTAAGGACTGCGGCTTTGACCCACTCCGCCCCTCTATGGGAGGGTCTCACCCAGCAATGGCCGAATATCCGCTGCACCCAGGAATGCCTGCTGGATGCTTTTGTTGCTGGTGCCCCAAGACTGTGGCGAGGTGCCAGCCCACCCCAGAAAATGTTCGGGAGACAGTGTAGCAGCAGCACTTCAGGGATTATGGAAAATCACAACACGCATCTGGCACCAGGTTTCACCCTTAATGACCTTGTTATAGCACCAGCGAATGTGGCCATTTTCTGGGGTTTGCTGAGACCAGGTGACTTCAACAGTCTCTACCAAATGTCCTTCCAGGAGTGGAACAGCTTTTCCCTGTGTGGCCTCAGAACCTGCCAGCTCCCACTCTGTTCCTGGGGATTCGCCCTTCCCACCAGAGCACCGCCAGGTATTGAGCTGTGGAGTTGCAGCCTTGTGCTTCCCTAGTTTACAGTCTTAATAGAGTTTAAACCCTCTTCTTTCTCCTTTCTCCCTTTTTAGTTTAGTCCCTGCAGATGATTCCAATTTTCTGCTTTCTCTCCAAGTGCTTTTGGGGAGGGGTGATTTTCCCATATTCTTTCCCCCTCCCCAGTCTCTGTCCTCTCTCTGCCCGAAAAAGAGGTTCCCTACCTTTTGGGGCTTCTTGCTCCTCAAGTTCAGCTCTCCACTCCATGTACCTGCTGAATTCTGTGGTTCAGGTTGTACAGATTGTTGTGTTAATCCTCCAATCAATTTTCTGGGTGTGTAGGATGGTTCAGTATTGGTCTGGCTGTATTTTATGGACACGAGACACAAAAAGCTTCCATGCTGTTCCGCCATCTTGGCTCCTCCCTCATATTTCTTATTGTATAAAATTTGTTGCTTTATATGTATTTTATTAATTATAGAAACTACTCCCAAGCATTACTTGAAGTGTTTTTTTTTTATTTGTTTTTATTTATTTATTTTTTTTTTGAGGGAGAGTGTGTGTATATGTGAGTAGAGTAAGGGACAGACAGAGAAAGAGAGAGAATCCCAAACAGGAAACACGCTCAGCGCAGAGCCCTATGCAAGGCTCAATCCCAAGGAACCTTAAGATCATGACCTGAGCCGAAATCACGAACGGGATACTCATCCAACTGAGCCACCCAGGGGCTCCTTAATTCTTTTATCTCTCTGACTTTTAATCTTCCCTAAGAAGCTTTAAAATATTTGTTAAGTTAAAAATATTGCCATTTGTTTAGTCACAGTGCAACTATGGAAATGTTTTAGGAGAATAGATACAGTTACATAAAGAATATATTTCTATTTCAGGTGTATGCCGTTACAAGCCCCATCAGAGTGTTAATGATTTCTACATGTGTTTATGTGCATTTATATCTACAGGTGCTGCATTTGTGAATGGGATTTGTCATTCTAGTTTGCTTTCTATTGTATTTCTGAATGTAAATAAATGGAAGGCTTATTTTTAGGGTGTGTTATTTGCTAAATGCTTATAATTTCAACAAATTGTTAGAAAAAAATATTGAATATCACATTTAGAATAAGTTTGAAGTAAATGAGAACATTGCCTTCTTCCATTTCATATGAACATTTAAATTAATGTCTGAATTCATTTCTTTGACTAATAAAGGAATACAATTAAATTATCATCCTATAGTGAAAATTCTTTATTTTTTCCATACTTTAAAGAAAATTGTGACATAATCTATGAAAAATCTGTTTTATACACATTGTTGTCTTAAACTCTCTCTCTTCGATTAGTAGTTGAAAGGAAAAAATGTATTCCCTATTCTATTTGGATTGGTGATTCTGTTCATGTTTATAAAGTCAAGAGGCATGTTTTGAACCAGATTCCTTTAGAGTATAGCCTCATTTACATTATAAAAATAACTTCCATGTTTTTAGTCATTTTACTATTTTTCCTTATTTTCAAGTTGTTGTGAACTTTTACCTTTTGATATACATGTAAATGCATGTTAGTTGGAAGTAGGAACAAAGGCCAATATGATATGCAAACCTGATGTCCTATTACCCTGGAAGATTGACAGTTATTTTTATTATCAGTCCACTATGTCATTAATGATTTGTTCAAATCTTGAGTTTCCAAAATAGTAAGGACTTCAAAGGAATTACTAACAAACATACATTTTCCCTAAGTAGAGATTTTCACCAATTCTTCCATCTCTATACATTTTCTGAGACTGAAATTTAACAGCTATCAATTTATACATTTATGTATTTTATCTTTTTTTTTTTAAAAAAACAGCTCTTAGTTTTATTGACAATTTCCACATTTCCATTTATTTTAAATCTCCATTTCATTTATTTCTAGTATGGCCTTTTTTCTTTCTTTCTCTTTGCCATCTTTGGGCTTAGTTTGTTCTGTTTCTAATTCCTTGAGATGAAAAGTGAGGTTTTTAAAAATGTTTTATTATTTATTTTTGAAGAAGAGACAGAGCGAGACAGAGTGTGAGCTGGGGAGGGGCAGAGAGAGAGAGGGAGACACAGAATCTGAAGTGGGCTCCAGGCTCTGAGCTGTCAGAAAAGAGCCAGACACAGGGCTTGAACTCACAAGCTCTGAGATCATGGCCTGAGCGAAAGTCAGATGCTTAACTGACTGAGCCCCCCAGCACCCCAGAAGAGTGAGGGGTTTTATTTGAAATATTTCTTGTTTCTTAATGTTGGCATTTATGGCTATAGACTTCCTCTTAAAACTGCTATTGAATCATTGCATATGGGTTTTTTATCTTTATTTATTTTGACAGAGAAAGAGAGAGAGAGAGCAAGAGAGCATCAGCACAAGTGGAGGAGCAGAGAGAGAGGGAGAAAGAGAATCCCAAGCAGGTCCAGCACTGTCAGCGCAGAGCCAGATGCAGGGCTCCATTCCATGAACCTTGAGATCGTGACCTGAGCTGAAATCAAAAGTTGATGGCTCAACCAAATAAGCCACACAGATGCCCTTTATTGTCCCATTTAATTTTACTTTTAATTTTTAAATGTTTATTTTTGAAAGGGAGAGAGAAAAAGCACAGGTGGATAGGGACAGAGAGAGAGAAGGAGACACAGAATAAATAGGCTCCAGGCTCTGAACTGTCAGCACAGAGCCCAACGCAGGGCTTGATCCCACGAGCCATGAGATCATGACCTGAGCCAAAGTCAGATGCTTAACCGACTGAGCCACCCAGGCATCCCAATTGTCCCCATTTTAGATGCGAAAATTGATATAAGGTTAAGTATGTTGCCCAAGGACACAGTACTCACAGGAGTTGGAGAAGGGTTTTCAACCCAGAAAGTCTGGCTTTGTAAGCACATTATTTATCTCTGTGGTCTACTGCCTATGAAAAGATATAATCCTTAAGTAATTCTAGAAATTAAATTAATAACAGAAGTACTCTAATTCTGAGAGTTAAATAATGCTAAGATTCCTAGTACATAGTAAATGCAAAAAAAAAAATGCTCGGTAACATTACTGTTATGAAAATAGAGACTCTAATTCAAGCAGTTTAAAAGGATTATCAACCGTATACAAATCTGTTATGACTTACAAAACAACGTTTCATTTGCCAGCACACAAACTCTTTGAATACTGATGGCATGAGTTCAAATAAAAAGAGAAAAGTTATACTGAAATGAAGGGAAATAAAATGAAATTTTATGTCAATAAGAATAACCTGTCTTATTTAGGATGTATGTGCCGTCCTTCAAAAAAAACATGTAAAGACCAGTGAGGGAGGAAGCAAACTACTACATGTTTCTGGAACTGTCTGTCCAGTACTCATTTCAAAATCTCCCTGAATGAAGGAATTATTTTTATAAACTTGCACTTGTAAGAATATTCAAAATTTAGTGGAGTGGAACATCTGCTCTACAGATACTTCCCATGGGTTTTCTCTCACTCTCCCAAAGAAGCACAGCCCCTATATGTTGCATCATTCACTCTCAGAACCTCCCAGGGTTTGGGATTTACTCCAGTGATTCCTAGACCTACATAAATCTTGCTTCTTCTGGAATATCCATGCCACCGTGACAAAGAGAAAAGAACCAGATCCATTTTCAAGATTGGCAAGACCATCTCTGCTGTGAGCGATAGTTATTCTTTATTAAGTCCATGAAATATCCAAGTACAAATGGACAACATGACTGAGAGATGACTTCTATAAATGACTGAGTGTCTTATGTAATAAGCAGAGGTGAATCTTACACGCTACGGCAGTGAATTGCAATTCATTTCATGAAGTTTTAAAGGCAAACACTCGAATGTGTTTTCCTTTTCTATTTGGTGTACTTAAACTTCATTATAATACCTTCACAAGCCGGGTATTTTCTCTGTTATTTGTAGTGTGTGAAGCACTGAGGTAGAAAGTGACAGTGAGATTATGGATATGGACACAATTCCTCTGATGGGGTCAGTGAACGAATAAGAAGGTTTCATATGGAGGCATAGTCTCTGTTTCAGAGCAAATGAAGCTTCTTATAAAATACAAGCATTGGTATTACGTGTAATGAGTTCTTGTGCTAAGTGCGATCATTCCTTTCACAGCTGTTACTTCAAACTTTATATTAAGGCAGTGGAGAACACATATGATTCTTAATAAGCTGTTTAGTATATTTTTTTCCGAGAGGTATCCATCTTTAGAGATCCATGTCTATTCAACCTGATTCCAAAATCAGCAACTCCACCTTTCTCCTTACGGGTTTCCCTGGCCTGGAACAGGAATATCCTTGGCTCTCCATTCCTTTCTCCTGTATCTATGCTATGGTACTCTTAGGGAATTGCCTGGTGCTGCATGTGATCCGGACGGAGCCCAGCTTACACGAGCCCATGTTCTACTTCCTGGCCATGTTGGCCCTCACTGACCTGTGCATGGGGCTGTCCACAGTGCACACGGTGCTCGGGATCCTGTGGGGGATCAGCCAAGAGATTGGTCTCGATGCCTGCATTGCTCAAACCTTCTTTGTTCATGGTCTGTCATGCATGGAGTCTGGAGTCCTTCTTGCCATGGCCTTTGATCGCTTTACTGCCATCTGCAATCCTCTGAGATATACATCCATCCTCACCAATATGAGAATCATCACCATTGGTGTGGCCATTTTAGGGAGGAGTTTCCTGTTCATTACCGCTCCCATTGTCCGCCTAAAGTTCTTCCATTACTGCCATCCTCATATCCTCTCCCATTCCTTCTGCCTGCACCAAGACTTACTTCGGCTTGCCTGCTCCGACATCCGCTTCAACAGCTTCTATGCCTTAGCCCTGGTGATCTGCACACTCTTTTTGGATTCGGTGCTCATTCTCATCTCCTACATCTCGATCCTGCATTCAGTCTTGACTATTGCATCCCGGGACGAGCGGCTCAAGTCCTTGAAGACCTGTGTCTCCCACATCTGTGCTGTTCTGGTTTTCTATATCCCAATTATTGGTTTGACTATGGTGCACCGCTTTGGAAAGCACCTCTCTCCTGTGGTCCACGTCCTCATGGGCAATATCTATATCCTTTTCCCACCCTTGATGAACCCTATCATCTACAGTGTCAAAACCCAACAGATACGTAGCAGGATCCAGAGATGGATCACTAAACAAAACTGAGTACTAGAAGTTAGTGTGTTCTAAGGAAGGGAAGGTCGTATTCGCAAGAGGAATGACTGATAATGATTTGTAGCAGAAATAATAAATGTATATGTAGTATTTAACAGATTAAAGGCATATTTATAGTCATTTCTTAATTTAGTTTTCCAGAGCCGGAGAAATAAGCGGAGAAAGTGTTACTGATCTCATTTCCTAATTTTAAAATTAAGTATAACGTTAACCACACTGACTTGTGTTCCCCAGTGTATCAGTGAGCACTTGCCTGGGTAGTTACTAAGTTTACGGTACCATCCATGCTTTCTGAATTCTAGTTCAGCATGCGATTTTATTTTTCATAGAACTGGTATATCGGTACATTAACTTGTATAGGACAAGTGGCCTTTACATATTATTCCCATGTGTCACAAGTTGACTCTGTTGAGTTTGTTGAGAAGGAAAATTTTACTCTACCCTTCAAGGTTCTTCTAAATCAGTCTAATAATTACATTGGCATGAGACAGATTAACAGGAGAAAAAAACAAAATTTAATTAATGCACACAGAGGTCCATAGTAAAATTAAGACCAAAGGAAATGACCAAGACATGAAGTTTTATACATTTTAGACAAACATCCATCTGTGAGGAATTGACGGGACAAAGAAAACTTATGCTCAGGAGCTTCCATTAGTAAAGAATTCTAAATGTGGACTAGAATTTGGGCTGGGGTAATAAATTTGTAAAAATTACAAGATTTATTTACATAGGGTACTTTGGCCCTGATTCCCTATCTCTGATGATAAGGATGTCTCTTTACCTCTTGATGCAGAGAAGGTACCTTTCACATGGGAGATGTGCTTCCTGCTTTCTGGAGACAAAGAGTCAGCAGTCTTGCACTGGCTGTTTTTTAAATAAGTTTAATTCAGCGTAATCTTTATGGTATTGTGGCATACTTCGGGGCAGCCTTCCCTAGGTCCCTGTAAGATCATTCACACCTCTTCTATATATGTTGAAGCAAAAGTGCCTAGAAAGCCTGTTCTGTCTCACCTAATAGAATGCAGGATTGGTAGATTAGATTACACAGTTTAATGTAAAAGATTTGGTGAACAGTGACTGAATCAGCTATCATATCTCTACATAGTCTACAATGTACCCCCAATTCTATATAGTTTACAATACTCATGAGAGTTGCCAATTGACTTTAATCTTGGTGTCAGTGTACATGAAATTTTAAAGACAGATCAACCTCTTTATCTTTAAGGTAGGATGCGAAGGCACATATATATTAAATAGAACATCTGCACCTAAACTGGGGATAGAATTATGGTTGTGAGAATCTTTTGAATGTATATCCCATTTTTTACATAATGTTTGTATTTATTTTTGAGACAGAGTGAGAGATAGCATTGAGTGGGGGAAGGGCAGAGAGAGAGGGAGACACAGAATCCGAAACAGGCTCCAGGCTCAAAGCTGTCAGCACAGAGCCTGACACGGGGCTAGAACTCTCAACCATGAGATCATGATCTGAGCCGAAGTCAGACGCTCATCCAACTGAGCCACCCAGGTACTCCTGTATATCCCATTTCTATGTCTCACCCTCTTCATGGATAAAATTAGGAAATTCAAGTCAATAACAAAATGCAGATATTGTTATTTTTTGTTGTTTCTTGCTTTTTAAAAAACCTTGACCTCCTCCCAAATTAAAAATCAAAAAGTAAAAAAAAAAAAAAAAAAAGAATCCCATAGTATCAGTCTCAAGATTGTTTTTCAAATTTCTTTAAATATTGTCACCTCATCACAGCTATATGAAGCCATGACTGGGACAGCAGAGTTATTAGCAGAGACTAATTACAGTTAGGCTACAGAGATGGGAGGAAGCATATTGTTGCACATACACCTTCAGGTATATGAAGTTCCATCATCAATATTCTCATAAACAGAGAAAAAAATCAATTTTGAACACTAACGTTTGGTTTGGTACCTTTAATTTATCTTTTAGTGTTTTATTAGAAAAGTGATATGCTTTTTAGATTAGAAGATCTCACATTTATGTTTGTTACTCTTGCCTTTGAGAAGTGTCACTGTGTAAAGCCCACACATCTCTAGATCTCAGTCTATCTAAACACCTCTGTCCATGTCGGACTACTTTTCCCTGATGGCTCCTTTCTGTTAGGCTCTCTGTGACGGTACTTTGTTTCAGAATGCCTGCCTCTCCCAGCAGTCCTATTTCTCTCTGTGTAGCTCATTTCTGAAAGAAACTTCTGGCCAAACATTGGTAATTGATCTGTTCTAGTTACAGTGGGAAATAACAGACCTTATTTCTCCTCTTTGTTAGGGGGAGTTTGAGAAAAAGGATGGAGAGGAACCTTCACATTATTATATCAAATATAATCAATATTACAATATTGATTGATGAAGAAAATCTAAGTGATCCCTAGTATATATGCATTAAGGTTTACATTAAACAAAATTTTGGGGGCGCGTAGGTGACCTAGTTGGTTAAGCATCCATCTTTGACTCAGGTTATGAGCCCCTGGTTCAAGAGTTCGAGCCCCATATCAGGGTCTCTGCTGTCAGCTCAGAGCCCGCTTTGGATTCTCTGTCTTCTCTCTGCCCCTCCCCCCCACACAAAAAAAACAAAAATAATTTTTTTTAATTTTTATGCATATTAGAAGTCAGATTTTGGAGTAAGAATAATTTGAGTTGTCCAAGGGCAATAATATTATCCCCCTTAACATGACAATAAAATGGGTGTGGTGAACTTTACATTTTGCGTAAGTTGAGCTTTTATTTTTCCCCATGAATATGTCTAAGAAGAGAAGTTTTCCTATAGTCTTCTATAAAATTTCAGTGTCTTAACTCTAAAAACTGAGCAGAAATATGACAGACTATAGTTACCCCAAGTGAATAATAGTGAAAAGGAAAAGTTTCAATAAGTGTTTCATAAGGTCAGAGTTAACATTCCGTGCTTACATATTTATACTGTATTTTATTAAGTTGTACCTAAAATGATAACAGAATTAGAAGTTAGCTATTAATGCATTATATTTGTGTATGTGGATATATATCAACATATGTATGTTTGCATTTATATATATATGTGTGTATATTCAGATGATACTTATTATTTACAGATTCTGTATTTGGGAATTCACCTACTTGTTCAAATATATTTGAAACCCCAGAATCAATGCCCCCAGTGTTGTCACCATTAGTGGACATATGCGAGGCAGCAAAAAATTTGAGTTGCCTAACACATATGTCCTCAGCTGAGGTTGAACAGGCTTAAGCTCTGCCTTCTTGTTTCATCTCTAGTATGAATAAATGAGTATACATTTTTGTGGTCTATTTAATGCTCTATTTTACTCCTTTTTGTTGGTGCTGGTGATGGTGAAAATGGCCCCCAAGCATCCTACTGAAGTGCATCCAGTGTTCCTAAACCCAAGGCTGTGATCCATCTTGCGGAGGTGACAGTGTGTCAGATAAGCTCCCTGTAGGCAGAAGTTACAGTTGCCTGTGAGCTCAATGTTAATGAATCAAAAATACTGAACATCCAGAAAAAAGAAGAAGAGTTTTACCAATCTGTGCATGAGGTTGCTCCTCCAATTGCTAGGGCAACGTCTAGAGTGTGTGATGAAACTATGGAGAGAATGGAAAGTTGACTAAGTTTGTGAATTCATGGTATTATGATCAATTAAATAAAATGTAGTGGATGGCACTGTTGCAAGTGTGAAATCCAAAGGAATCTACAGATCCATTATCCAAGGTCAGAAAGGGTGAAATCCTTCTTGGTTAATGTTTATTACAGGGAAATGCCACATGAAATGTATTATTTGTAAGAAATGTGTATTGAATGTGTTTGATATATATTAAAATGTGTCTTTAAATTGAAACACACACACAGATTACGTATTAAATGGTTATTGAAAATGTGATCAGAGCTCAAAGCAACTTGATGCTTGTGTTTCTCCTAAAGAGAAATGGTTCAGAACTCAGTGACTTTACAGAACATAACTGCAGCAAATAATAAAAATAGACCGTATATATATTTATACTGTAATTCTATGTTTATTAATATATACACCAAAATTGCTTACACAGCTATGAAAATACATACATGCATGCAAAGTTTCATTACATCATTAATATGCTTCAAAAATATTCATTTAGAGAGAAATATTAATTGAATTGTAGTACTTCTACAACATTCAACGTCATTGGCATTTTAAAAATAGAAAAAGTCCAAAAGTTGTGATTTTAAAAGTTATCTGTGTTATTCATAAGTAGCTGAAAAACTATGCAGAAAAATATTCTTGATGTAATCTAATTTTTACTTAAAATAATTCTACATATATTCTGGTATAAAAAAGCCTGAATATCATACTTACTAACTAACTCTAATGAGAGAGTAGGGATAAAGGACGAAAAAAACATTTTAAATTGTTTGAGTTTTATACAATTAATGGTATTGTTTCAATTTAAAACATATATGTTTATCCAAGGAGAGAACTATAGGGATTTTTCATGGGGTATGGCATAATTTTAACTTGTCCACTAAATTTTCATACACGTAGGCATCACAAACAATTTTGTTTATATTAAAAGCCATACATAAATTTTGTGATTGGCAAAGTTTTCTAAGCATACCAAAAAAAGGTATTAAAAAGGGAAAAATAAGGTAAGTAAAACATATTTTGTGTACAATAAAATCTAAATTATTATTTAGCTCAAGAGGAGCAAGAAGGAGAATCTAAAGGCAACATTTCACTCGATGAACAAGTAAATAAAGTACGTAAAAAGAAATTAAAATGCATCAGAGACATCCTGAAGAAATAGAATTTCAGAGAGGAGTCTTTCCGAGGACAGAGAGAGCTCTTTCTGAAGCCACATCTGCCAAGAGCCATCTGCTATGTCTGGTCAAAAAGGACGATTCTCCTGGCATACAGCCAGTTTTGAGGGTCAGAAAACAGATTTTTGGAATTCTGGCAGAGCCTAAAAGAAAAAAGTAGAAAACCAAAGGATCTCTCTCCAGGTGACAATGGAGGAACAGAGACCTGAGACTGGCAATGTGTTAGGTTTCAGACAAGATATTTGCTAAACTCTGAAACTGCATGGGACTGGAAAGCCAAAAGAGTGGGCAGGGAACATTTGAACAAGACAGAGTTGTTTTCGGTACTCTTGTCTTCCTTGGCGCACAAAGATTACAGTGCAAGGTGTGGGTTGCACCCTAGCTCACAGTTGAAAGCCTGAACAGGCCAAGCCATAGGTGCAAAAGTGAAACCAGCTAATACAGTGGTACAACCAGCTTCCACTCAGTCCAAATTTTGATTAGGTCAAGGTAAAGATCCTATATGGGGCTTACCACAGAGCAAGATGTGCATTATCCCTGGAACAAAATATCACTTTACCTGGCTTTCATGATTTTTCTATATAATGTCAAACACCCAGTGAGAAACTGGTAGACATGGCAAGAGACAAGAACATGAGTTCAAAAACAAGGAGAAAAGCAGTAGAAACGGACCCCTCCACAGCTGTATTTATTGTAAATAGCAGTCAAGGATTTTTAAGGTAACAATGCTTAATATGTGCAAGGAAATAGAAGAACCAATGATAAATAATTTACTAATCCTTAAAAATGAAGAGTTGAAGAATTTTACCAGGAAATTAGAATATACCAGAAATTTAAATTAAAATAAAGAGAGAGAGAGAGAGAGAGAGAATGAATCAGATGAACATTAGAAAATGCTAAAGCACAGGAGTTAAACCTGATAATTCAGGAAAGCTGAATCAGAGAGCAGAAGACAGGATTACTGAGCTAAATGAGAGATTAGTAGAAAATAACAAACATGAGACTTTAGTGCCTTATTAGGGAAAGGAAGTGTTTCACGGTGATAAAAAGGTCAATCAACAAGGAAGATCTCTTTAAAAACTTCATGCATCAATAAATGGAAGTGCCTACCTACCCATAGCTTAAAAGTACGTAAATCAAAGACATCAGCAGCTGTAACAAGGGAAACAGACTAATCCACATTCATAATGGAACATTTTAACACTCTTCTATCAAAAACTGAAAACACAAGCAAATAAATCTAAGGATAGAAATGATAAAATGACATAAAATTAATAAACTTGATCACACACACACGTATAAATACAAAAAAATGGATAGATATAGATCCATAAATATGGGAATAGATATAGGTACAAGTAACACTTCGATCAACAGGTACAGGTGAACAAGAGTGACAGATTGGGTCATACATAAAGCTTTAATTTGTATTTTTAAATTAATTTTAGTGTTATATTAACAACTGTTTGAAAACAGTGGCTCAGTATTTCAGCTCAAGCGCAAGAAGAATGATGCAGATTCTCACAAGGAAAATGAAGATAAGCATGGTAACCAGAATAATCTCTACTGAGTACCTACCAGTTCCCAAACCCCATGTGAAGGGTCTTACATAAACGTATCCATTAAATTACAGTGACAATCATGTCTCTAGTTCCCAATAAATGTATGTTATTCTTCCTTATTTATACTTTAGGCAGCTGAATGTGTGATAGTAAATTGTACTCCAACGCCTGTAGTTAGGAACTGGCAAAATAAGAGTTTCGAACAAGGTCATTTTGACTCCAGAACTCAAGCACGTAACCAACTTCTTCAGCAGTTGTTTCTCTACCAAATTGAAATCTGCTTTTTGTATAAGATATTCTTGACAAATATTTGACTACCTGCCCTCATTTATGATGGACTTGCAAAATGCAGTTTCTCTATGAAATACTATTAGTATATGAGCATCTTAATGCAGAACAAAATGTACTTTGCTTTATAAAAAGAAAAACATACTTGGAAAACAAATATCGTGAGAATCCTAGCCTCCAGAATTTCTGTCCAGGTTTTTTAGGCCAAAGGGTTACTGTTGATTGAATCGGGAAAATAATTGAAAAGAGGTTTAGAATAATGTTGTCTCTAATCTAAATCTAAAACTTGTCTTCACGTTACTGAAAAAATAAATCACCAAATGCCAGAGCATTTCTCATGTTGCTTTTGTGCAAGTGAGAAATTAAATGAACACTTAAAAACAATAAATATAAGCCATGGTGTAAGCATGGCCTTAGTCCTAGATTTGTTGGAGCAAACATATTTGATGTCATGAGAAGCACCAAGTTGATTATAGCATGAATTACTTGATGAGGATAGGCTTTGTGAAGAAGGAGATATTTATAGATACTTATTTCAAACAAAGTTCAGGTTATATATAAGGAAGAGATATTCAAGGGATAAATTTTTACTGGACAAAGTAAACACTAAAGAAGATTTTAGAATAGTTGGAGAAAGAATGTAGTGGGACTTGTATATTATATAAAAGAATCTGATCTTGGAGCTCTAAGTACAAAAGAATCAGTGTGTCCCACTACAACCTGCAGAAGGATCTTTGATTTGTCTATTCCACACAGACCAGCTTCAGGTGGTAAGGAAAATCATGCATTCTGACTTTTCCTATAGCCAAGCATTTAGTTTTCCAGTATCTCATCTGATCTTCTATTTTCCTCAATTTCTTCTAATTTCCTTATAACTCCAAGTCAATATCCTATGGGATTTTTAACACAATCATTTATATGTTTATTAATTTATTCATAAAACATGATGATACTCCAAACTATTGACTGGACTTTCAGATCATATGGGCCCATTAGGTGAACAATTAAATCCATAGGAGGAAAACATGATGATACTCCAAACTACTGACTGGACTTTCAGATCATATGGGCCCATTAGGTGAGCCATTAAATCCATAGGAGGAAATATTTCCATCAAACGTCATGCCTGGTCTTTGGAACACAACATCTTTACTGCCTTATCTCGAATGTGTTTGGTCTTCACCCCATATACAAAGGGATTGAGGAAAGGTGGAACCAGTAGGTAAAGGTTAGACAAGATGATATGTACATATGATGGAATAGAAGATCCAGATCTGTGAGTGAAAAAGGAAAAAAAGGCAAGGAGATAGAATTGGAAGAAGATACATATGTGGGGAATACATGTATTAAAGGCCTTAAGACGTGCCTCTTTCTGGGACAGGTGAAAGACAGTGATAAATATTTGTACATAAGAGAGGGTGATTAAAAGGAAGTCCAGGCCACCAACAACAAAAGCTCCAAGGAGACCGTAGAATTTACTGATGGAAACGTCTTCAGTGGCAAGCTTCACAAGGGCCATGTGTTCACAGTAAGTGTGGGATATTAACTTGGTTCGGTAAAGTTTCAGACGACACTTTATGAGCAAAAGGCATGGGATTACCAAAAGGGCAGGCCGCAAGGTCACCCCAATTCCAATATGTGTGACCAGTTGTCGAGTGAATATGATAGCATGCCTCAGTGGATAACAGATTGCTACATAGCGGTCCAGAGCCATAGCCAAAAGGACTCCCGATTCAATACCTTGAAATGTGTGGATAAGCCACATCTGAAAGAGGCAAGCATCAAAATAGATCTCTGGCAAGTGGAACCAAAAAATTCCAAGCATCTTGGGGACAATGCTGGTGCTAAGTACAATGTCTGTGGCTCCCAACATGGCCAGAAAGAAATACATAGGTTCATGGAGACTGGGTTCAGATTTGATGATGATCAAAAGCAGAGAATTTCCCACCAAAGCAATGATGTACATAACACAGAATGGAATCCCAATCCAACACTGAATAGTTTCCAGACCAGGGATCCCAATGAAAGTCAGCACAGAGGGTATGAACATGGTGCCATTTGCAATAGGCATGGTTATTCAGAGGTCTCCTTAGCAAAGGGGAAAAGTTTGCCAAACTATGATGCTGTGTTCTCTGATATGTCTTGTTCTCATCCAGTCACAGAATTACTGAATGACAAAAATAGGAGAAACAACTACATCAGCTTATTTATCATTTTTAAATGAATGAGAAAATTTCGAAGGACAGGTTCACTCAGCAACATCATCCACCCATGCGCAGTGATATCCACAATGTGAAAACTGAGTATTTGCACACCATGCCTATGATGGGGTCAACGTGATCAGGCTGCTTAGTGGTGTTCTCCTTCCTCCCCCACTCCATCTTCGATTCCTTCTAACCTTGCCGCGGAAATTAGAAAAAAAAATTGAAACGATAACTTGAGACAGAGAAACATCAAAATCCGTGTGCCTTGAGCCTGACTTTTCTCTTGTTTTCTCTCTCCTCTCATTCCTCCATTCACTTTAGACTAGCAAAGCTGGGTATTTCTGCAGAACATACCAGCACTTCTTTGATTGCAGGTCCCTTTCTAAGGTTGTGACTCCGTTAATAAAATGATCTCTCCTCACCTTAAGCTTCCTTCTCACTGAAGAATTTGTCAATATGACATTGCTGTGGAACTCAGACTCCATCCAGACAGACATTGGCAGCTGCATAACTTTCAGTGGCAATTCTGATTCAGGACACAAGTGTTAAATATGAACCCTGTAGTTAGATAAGCACCCACAGCTCTTCACACTCTTTCTTCCACATATTAGAGAGGAAGGACAGTTTCAGTATATAAATAAATTAAAAGGGTTGAAGATTACCTGCTGTAAAAGAGAAACCTTGGCTGTCTCACCATGAGAGCAATGTGCAAGATGCTGAAATGATGTGAGGTAAGGTTGAGCGAACAAGTTTGGGAGCCCAGGTGTCCATATGGAGGCAATGTTGGCAGACACAATCCTTGTATATAAATTGGGGCTGCTTACCATTGAAGGGAAGAGAAAGTTCTAATATTTTACCTTCCACAGAAGCTGACACAAGACAAATATGAGGGGGTGGGGCTCTTTGAGAATTATCCCAGAGATTCCAAGGGAAATGACTGACAAACACATAGGTACATTCAGGTGGCAGTGCCTTGAGAGGCAGCAGAGACAGAAAGAGAAGCCTCCAAAACAGAATTCTCATTGCGGTAGAGGGACTGTTGCTGGGAACACTTCACACTTCCCAGTGACTGTATACCAGCAACGACCCATAGTTCAGTTGTGGGGCTGACAGGATTATGCGTGGATGAATTTTATTGTTTTAAAGTGTGAGCAGAAAGGTGGCTTCAGCGATTAGTTTCCTCAATCTAAGTCAAGCAACTAATTGCCTGACTTAGACAATGACTTGCACAAGTTGTCGCCTCCACACATAATCTGAGTTCTTCCCTGGTCCCCAACAACCCTAATTTCTCCTCAGAAATTTTAAACTTGGAATGATTTAGAGATTATTCTACCACATCACCCCCCAAAACCAGGGGGGTCCAGGCAGCTGACGATAAGTGTGCTGAGTCCTTTTCATGCCCGTCTATCTACTGTGCAACGCTCACTTTCAAAAAGACCTCCTCATATGAGGAGGTCTCCTCATATGACCACTGTCCCCCTATTATATCTTCAGATGTAACAGCACAACATTCAAATAACTCATGACCCGCTCTCCTTCTAGTAAAACATCTGTTGGTCTAACCATCTTGTCTGGTAGCATGCTGCTAACTTCCTCCACCTCCCAATTTCCTCGAGCAGATTCTCATTTTTATCATGACTGTTCTTGTATTGTGGTTCCTAAAACTTCAAAGTCATTCTCTATCAAAAACATATTTGCACTCTCTACTTTCATGGTTTGTAGTATCGCAAGTGGAGTCTAGACTCATTGACTGTACTTGTACTCATACTTCAAGACGTGTACTTTCATCCCCAGTTAAGCTCGCACTCATTCCTAACTACCCACTTACTTAGTATCCAGAAGCAGCAGTGGGAAGTGACTGGAGCAAGAGAAGTTGCTCTTTGCTGGTCCCAGCAGTGGAATATTTGTGTTTTCTACCATAATTTTCCTTGATGACCAAACTTCATAAGCTTCTTGCAAATACTAAGATATTTTTTACTCCCTATGGTAAAGGAGGAGGAGAACAGCTACCATTTCTCAAGACTAACCTCTTAGTCAAGTCCCAGGAGACGGATCTATTTAGTGCAGCCAGGAGAGGGCAATGTTGAAGTATCTTCTTTTGGTCAAACAAACAGTGCACTTGTGTTTCAAACTCCAGAGATTGGGATTCCTTGTGCTCACCTGGATGGCAGAGAAATGGAACACAAAATGGGGACTGCTTAGCACAGGACTCCACTTCTTGCCTGAGTGGAGTGGCCAGCTTTACCCATGGTTTTTGAGGAAAGGAAATTGGAAACAAAAGAAAGCATAGCCTCCTCTTATTTATTTCACTTATTTACTCTTGGCCATCCCATGGAGATTCAAAGGATTTCCAGACTCAGTTCAGTGATCCCAGGGAGGATAGTGTTTGGAATTTGTAGGGAGGAAGTTTGGAAGCTGTAAGGAGCTTATTGTATAGTAAACTCTCTTGTTCACCTGTCTGATTCCTGGGCTGTGCCATTTTTGTGTTCATCTCTAACTGAAAGCAATCCCTTCTTGCTCTCATTTCAAGCCTTTTGGAGTAAGTCCCTCATTCCTTGCATCATAGATCAGGCATATGTGAGTGTGACATATATCTCAACCCATGCGCTGGTACATGTGGTTGCCTGTTACCCTGGCATCTGCATCTAATTATCTGGAACCCTCAGTTAAAGGGAATCTCAAACTTTGGAGTGAAGCAGCTCCTCAGTGACTGCATGCAGCACCACTTTGGGGTCACATCTTCTTTATACTAACTTCAGAAGGTGATATATTCCCAAACGTGCAGCATGGGACAAGTGTGGTCTGGGAACAGGACTAAAAGGCACCCAAAATACCAAACAGATCCATGTGAGGACTGGGAGCATACCTGAAATCAGTTGGACCAGGCTATCGTGCTTCACATGGAAGTTCTCTCAATAAATGGACTGGGGTTCATTCAACAAAGAGGGCAGGAGGGATGGCATTGTGCTCTGAAAAACCATCTCTAGGGATAGCAAAAGGAGATTTAGATACCACTAAAATATAGGGCTCTCATTTCCTGAGAGGATCAAATACCTGAGAGGAGCAAAATTACCTTTGCTTGGAGTCTGAACCATATGCTAACTGGTGCAGACATTCCTGCACCAATTCCAATTAGAAATGAAATGAAATTCATTTCCAATTAGAAATGAAATGCCAGAGGCAAAATGTACATGAAATAATCCTGGCAGGTCATTTGAGCAGCATGTGGTGAGAAAGAGCCAACTTTGGGAAGGAAACAGCTTTGCCCCTTCTTAGCCAGGACCCAAATTCGGCCTATTTGTGCTTCTGGTCACTTATTTTAACTCTTCTGAGCCTCATTTCCATCATCTGCAAAATAAGAATAAAATCACAGCTCTTAGGTGACTTCGGGTGTGAACTATGGGACTTGGCACCACCCTTGCCCTGCCAGGCACACACCACCTGATGCTCCAGGGAGCTGAGCTGGTCTCCCCTCAGCCTTTCTCTCTTTCCCTCCCCAGCTGAATTTTGAGCTGGTCGGCAGTCAGCTGTTTTCCTCTAAATCAAAATATGCACATGTTATGTTTGTTGTTATAATTGTATGTGTCAATTAAATATTAGATAAACAACAAAAAGGAAAATCAGTCAATATAACTCCCCATGTAAACAAAATAAATAAGTCATGATATCATTTCAATAGCTGCAGAGAAAGCACATTAAAATAGTGAATATGCATGCAAAATAAAACCCTCCTCAAAATAGGAATAATAGAGAACTCATTAACCTAATTAAATGTATCCATGAAATACCTATAGTTCATACTGTATTGAAGACCATTAAACTAAAATTTCTCCATTAGATTGAGACACATGACAGGGTACCCACTGTCAATAGCTTTATTCAGCATTGTACACAAAGTCCTAATCATAATGATATTATCATCGTATTCTATTAGTTTTTATTTCTTTTTCAGAAATATCACATAGTTATCCTCTTTCTTTATCCTTTTTGTATATAATCTCTCAAAAATTCATATATTTGTCATTTTATCCTCTTTGAGGGATAACATCCTCATCAATTATTCCACAATAATTCCACAATAATGCCATAATAGGATGCAATTTCCTGAAATACCTAATGCTCTAATACAGGATTAAAATGAGTTACTTAAGTGTTTATTATGGCATTAAGCATCTCTTTTTGCCTGTCTGATGTGAACAAGTGTGTTTTATTCCTTCTGTCATGGTATTTGCCATTTCTTATTTTATATATTTCATGTTTACATAAATTTTATTAAACATTAAGAATATTATGACTCACACTTACTTATTTGATTCAACATGAATTTCCAAGAATATCCTCTACCTTTGCCTGTTGAATGCTAATGTCCCATCCAGTTTTGTAATTGTATGTTTTTTGAGTTATTTCTTTATTTGACTTTGTATAAGTCTGTAATTGGTGATTGAGAAGTTCTCTCTGTCTACTCATTTCTTTTGTTTTCTTTTCTTTTCTTGCCTGCTTTTTTTTTTTTTTTTTTTTTTTTTTAGAGAGAGAGAGAGAGTGTACAAGCAGGGGGAAGCACAGAGGGAGAGGGAGAGATAGAATCTTAAGCAGTCTCCATGCTGGCATGGAGTCTGATGTGGGCTCAATGTCACGATTCTGAGATCATGACCTGAGCTGAAATTGAGAGTTGAATGCTTAACCAACTGAGCCACCCAAGCACCCCCCCCAACTCATTTCTTTTTAATAGTCATCTTATTGGTTCCATCTTGAAGGTAGAATGAAGAAAATTAAACCAGATAACGTGTTGATGAAGCATCCTGAAAGAGGTTGAAAGTGTGTAGACACAGGAGCACCAAAGAGTAAAGATATGAAGTCACTATTTTGGGAGTCAGTTTCTCATATGCCAGTTTTGTGTTTGGTTCATACTTTATTTCAGCATTACATAATGATCCATTCAAGTTTATCTTATTAGTTTATCTCATGAATATCAGAATAAACTCACTTCCGTGCAGATATCCCGTACAATGATTTTGCATATTACATTAAGCCTCTAGATTGGGTCCTTTTGAAACATTGATCCACACCCGGAAAATGTTTAAATTGTTCATTATTCAATTTACCGAGGTTCTAAGAAGTCTCAGGCATTGATTGCCCTATGTGTTGTTGATACAGATATAAAGAAGATACAAGTCTTCTACTCAAGATACTTGCAGTAGGCAATTACTACATGCAGTCGTTGAATGATTTTTCAATTTGGGTGAAACTCTAATTGGGTAAAATTAATATGTGTGCCTCTAGAAGAATTGATTCTATGTAGGTATTGATCACAGTTTCATTTCTGAAAATAGGGTATTAGTGAGTTAAAGAAGACAGACCAAAAAGGGTTATGCACTGTATGAGTCAACTTTTTAAACTTCTTGGGAATACAAACTACTCCATAGTGAAAAAAATACATCAGTGGTTCCTAGGGGTCTGCCAGGGGTGTGAGGAGCGTCAGGAGGGATTGGTCACAGGGGAGCATAAGGAAAATTTTGGGAATGATGGTTAAGTTCATTTTCTTAATTGTAGTGATGGATTCATACATGTGTATATGCCAAAATTTACCAAGTTTTATACTTTATGTATGTGAAAGTTTATTATATGTGGATTATACTTCAATAAACTGTTTTTAAAAACAAACAAAAACACAGTGGTGAATGTGCTTAACTTTTCTATAAATCTTTTTAGTGTATTTTTTTCCTATACAAATTCATCACTGTTTGTATTCTATGTCCATATAGTTTTGGAGTTGCTCATATTATTATCACTCTTTTACATTATTTCTTTATTTACCAGTATTGCAGAGAGTGTAGATAAACATAGGGGGTGATTCCAAATTTGTCAAGATATGGATGCAAAAAAAATATTACAAAAGATATATATCTAGAACTATAGTTATGGGTTGGGTTACCAGTTTTAGAATATTGATATGAGACACGGTCTTGGAAGTTACCTGGAATTGTGCTATTTTCTGCAATTTGTTTTTATGTAGGTCTAAGTGTTGCCAGAAGGGAAGCTCTAGGAGTAAACAACAGGAAAAAAACCCCACAGGAATAAGAGAAAAAATTTGAAATCTCATCATAAGATAAGTTGGTTCTAACATGAATTGCAAATCATTTTTATTAAGTATAATATGGTTGCCGAACACCTCATATTTTGGAGCATTTAAATACTTTTTGAACATAGATATTTCTAGAAGATATAAATGTTTACTATACTGATGTTGCTACTTTGAATCAAACTAAAATGTCTGTAGAAAGAGCCACTAATGATCCAGATGTTCTTTGGAGAAAAACATTTTCAGGACATGGTCACGAATTTGTTTGGTCTTCACACCATAGACAATGGGGTTGAGAAAAGGTGGGACTAACAGGTAAAGGTTTGATAGGAGGATATGAACGTATGGTGGTATGTGAGAACCAAACCGATGTGTGAAGAAAGAGAAGAAAGCAAGGAGGTAGAACTGGAGGAAGACACAGATGTGGGCAATGCAGGTATTAAAGGCCTTGAATCGTGCCTCCTTCTGGGGCAATTGAAACACAGTGAGAAAGATTTGAATATAAGACAAGGTGATGAAGATTATGTCAAAACCTAAGATACTGAAGGCAACAAATAGACCATATATCTTGTTGATCCGGACGTCTTCAATAGCTAGCTTCACAACGGCCATGTGCTCACAGTAAGAGTGAGAGATGACCGTAGTTTGGTAGAGTTTCAGACGACATTTGATGAGCATAATGGATGGTCCTATAAGAATGGCAGCCCGGAGTGTCACCCCAATTCCTATGTGAGTCAAGAGTTGCTGGGAGAAGATGGTGGTGTGTCTCAAGGGGTCACAGATGGCCACATAGCGATCTAGGGCCATTGCCAGTAGGATGCCTGATTCGATTGCCTGGAACGAATGGATAAGCCACATTTGTAGCAGGCAGGCTGCAAAGGAAATCTCTGGCAAATGAAACCAGAAGATGCCTAACATTTTGGGAAGAATACAGGTGCTAAGTGCAATGTCTGTGGCCCCCAGCATGGCCAAAAATATATACATGGGCTTATGGAGGCTGCGTTCATATCTGATGATACCCAAGATTAGGGAATTCCCAATCACAGCGATGACATACATGACACAGAATGGGATCCCAATCCAGCACTGCACTGACTGTAGTCCAGGAATCCCAATGAGTGTTAGTACAGAGGGCATAAAGACTGAGCCATTGAGGAGGAGCATGATGATTTGGTCAGCAGAATCAAGTATTGGTTTTGCTGTTTCATCTTCTATACCCTGTCAAGACGACATGAATTAAAAATGAGAAGCAATTACGTTTGTTTTAGCAAAGTATATTTAATTAGATAAAGTTAATACCAGAGTGTCCATTCTCCTTTACTATTCAAATATAGTTGATATTTAATGTTTTCTAAGCTTAAGGTACACAACATGTTGACTTCATACACTCACATATTGTAATATCTTGTAGTGGTAGCTAACGCTCTCTTATGTCACATGATTATACTTTCTTTTTGGGAATATTAAGGACCAATCTCTTAACAGGTTTGATGTTTTGAATACAATATTTTTGTTTATGATCACTACCTTGTGCATGAGATCTTCAGAAGGTATTTATCTACTAGGAAATATCTCCTCCATTTTGCTAATTCGCAGCCCCTTGTACTCACAATTGTATCCGTTTTTATGAGTTGAGTTTTTTCAAGATTCCACTTATAAGTGATATCGTACAGTATGGGTCTCTCTCTAGAAGATCTCACATGGCACAATGTACTCAAAGTCCATCACTCTAGTCACAAATGGCAAGATTTGCTTCTCTCACTGTTAAGTAAACTAATCATTAGAGAAACCCAGCTAGAAACCACTGAGATATCACCTCACTCCTGTTAGAATGGCTGTCATGAATAAGACAGGAGGTAACAAATGTTGCAGAGGATGTGGAGAAAAGGGAGACATTGTAAATAGTTGGTAGGAATGTACATTTGTCAGCCACTATGGAAAGCAATATGGAAGTACATCAAAAATTTTAAAAAGGTATACACATAATCCAGCAATTCCACCTGTGGATATATATTCAAAGGAGAGGAAAACAAAATATCAAAGAGAAATACCTGATCCCATGTTTATCGCAGCATTATTCACAATAGCCAATATATGGAAACAACTTTAGTCCCCATCAACCTATGAATGGATACCGAAGATGTGGCATAGATGTGCAATAACATTTTATCCATCTTTTTGTTTCACTTTACTCCTTTCAAATTTTCTCTTTTCACAAAACTAGATACCTGGGCAATTCTCTATATTGTAGGATGCTTAGCAGCAACTGCGACCCCAACCCAGTAGGTGCCAGTTGTTCTCTCTTATCATGAAAATCAACACTGTCCTCTGCATTGCCAAATAACGTGCATGTGGGAAGATGGACACATCACATGTGGTTGCTAGCCATTGTTCTAGAGTTTTACTTTGGAGAAAAATAGTCTTTAATTAAATAACAATGTTTTGTAGGCTTAATCAAAATGTGCAGAATAAATCTGAATATCAAGAAGAATCATTCCTCCACTGGTATTAGCCAGATAAAAGAGATGGAAAGGCATTCGGGGTCCCTGGGTGGCTCTGTCGGTTAAGCATCCGACTTCCACTCAGGTCATGATCTCACAGTTTGTGAGTTCGAGCCTGGTGTTTGGCTTTGTGCTCACAGCTCAGAGCCTGGCGCCTGCTTCGAATTTGTGACTCTCTATCTCTCTCTCTGTTCCTCCCCTGCTCATGCACTCTCTATGTCTCTCAAAACTAAATAAACATTAAAAAATAATTTTTGAAAGAGATGGAAGGGCATTTCAAGAGGAAATACTTTGGACAAAATGAAAGTAGCATGAAACGTACAGTGGGATTGCAATTCAGTAAGTGATTTTCACATATGGATTTTTTAATAAGCAGAGATGATGGTTGTTAAGGCTAAGGAAAAGGGAATAATAACGAATGTAAAGTTACAGGTTTGAACGAAATAATTTAAGCCTTAGGTAGAATAACAGGTCTTTTGCCTTTAAAACTCTGCTCTGCCGGCAGATGGATGAATGTCTTAAAAGATGAGAGCTGGCATAGGGAGACGAAGTTAGAAGGACACGTGTGATAGTCCGGATGGGACATGATGAAGTGGCCTGGCCACATCGGAGGAGTCACAAGGGAACAATATCTGTGCTGCTCACTGACTTGCTGGAGGCGAATGGTGGGAGGACAGGCTAAGGTGTTCTTGGGTTGAGAGTAACAGCACGGGGTGACAAGGACAAGCTGGAAACAGCTGTGTGTGCACACATATGTGCAAGTTTAGAAGATGGGGGAGACATATCATAAGCCCTTGAAATTCATGGGCCAGGAAAACAATCACGGGTCTCATTTACAGCATGAATCGTCAACCATTAATGTTACTGACAACTCCAATTCTGACTCGGGCTGACTCGCGGAACCTAAAAGAATCAAAGGATTTAGGTCTAAACCACACACCCTACAGTCTCAGGAAAGCTTTCCCCCTGCAAAGTCACTGACATCCACCCTTTGTTCTCTGCCTCAAGCCCCCAGGGATAGGGTCTCTTTGTTTCGGAGATAGCTTGTCCATCCCAAGACAGCTGCAAATGTCAGATTTGGCTTCTTTCTAGTGATTCCCAGACTGCTTCCCTCTTCAGTTCTCATAAAAGTCCTCAACCCACCTTCTAAAGATACACATCAGCCATGGAACACGGTGGTTATGGCATGGATCTAAAGTCAGTCAGACAGTTTAAATCCTTAAGACACTGTTTAGCTTTGCATGTTCTTCAGGCAGTTGTAAAACTTATAATTGTCTCAATTCTTTCTTGCTGAGAGAAAGTGAATGGATGAAACACTCTGCAGAGTGACTGTGAGGATTAAGTGATGTGATTCATTTAAAATTTTCAGGAAGAAACATACAATATATTATTCTGTCTAAATGCAGTGATTTCTTTCATATAAGTGACTCTCTTTCCCATGAATAACTTCAGATGTTTGATGAACATTTAACCAGATGAGGTTTCCCCTGAATTCCTTAAGGGCATAATTTCTACTGAATCTTTTCCAGACCAAATATGTATAATTTTCTTACCTTTTAACCAATTAGATTTTTATACAGATCCTTCTCTACTGTCCTCCTATCTGTCAGGCTCACTTTAAAATTTGTCATCCACTGTGTGATAATATAACTGACACAAAAATATTCTAAATAGAAGCATGAGACAAAATCTTCTTCATGTTTAAACAGTCAAGTACTGTAAGGGTCTATTGTTTTTTAATCACCGTAGCATCTTATTGGAACATAGCATTACGTGTTCTCTTTGAAACCAATGCTCCATTTTCCCACACTTAAGCCCACACATAAGCCCCAAGACTTACCAGGAATCATTTGTGATATCATATGTAGAAGCCACAGAGTGAAAATCTTTTGGTGTTTCAGATCATGAGGATGGCTCTTTTGTACTATAGAAGCCACCTGGGGAATTCTCTTTCACCAATGGCTGGTGAGCTTTAAATTAACCTGGGACAAATGTGAAAAGGAGGGGCAATATGGTTCAAAACCTGGAAGAACTTGTCTAAAAGCAGATCTGCATGTAATAAAAACTCACAAATTGTGGTGTCCTTGGGGACTGGGAGCCAAAATGACTTCCTTTTAAAACTTATAATAGAAAACAGTGCCCCAAGACAACACAATCAATGACACTTATTTACCAAATAGTGAGCCAGAGAAGGGGAATAAAAACATCTGAAGGTATTCAGGCTGATCAGTATAGACATGCTGACAGGGGAAGAAATGCAATATATCTATGTAATATAGAAATTGTCCCAGTCATGTTCATATGTCCCAGTCATAGATACATGTGCATTTTTACATGATAACCTGCATTTTCAAAAATTTTAGTGCCAGTCACAATATCCGTATCAGCTTCCCAGCTGTGAACGATCATTCACGCCTGATATTTACTTAGCTGAAAAAAGGGTTTGAACCTCAAAAGAGATTTTAATCTTTGGTATCATGAAGAAGAAAGGAAAAGACTCCCGTTCTTTGTGTGATACAAGAAAAAGTCTAACAAGACGGCATTACACGCATCTGCCTGAGAGACCTGATGGCCTTACTCGGAGTCACACTGTGTTGGTCCTGTGATATTGGGTCTGGGCCTATTCAGTAGAACGGTTCTGGTTGCATTGGAAAGACTCTGACTCCCCTCTTGTCATTAAACTGCCATAAAATTACATTCATCGTAGAAAAAAAATCAGTGGTGTAGGATTGGCTGTGTTGTGTGCCGCGTGAGCTCACGGTGGCTTAGGAGAGCATGTAGTGTTCATCTCTTCCAGTTCTGCCCCCAGTGATATCACGTTGCCCAGCTGTAATCAGCCATCCCCAGAACAGTCACACCAGAAAAAAAAGGAGCAAAGTACATCAGAGTATCAATCACCCAGCAGGATAACAACACATGAGCTCAATTAAAATAAAATACTTTTGGAGAGAATATGAAATAGGCTGAGGTGAGATCGGTAGGTTCTGAAATTTGTACACTACTCTTTGTATAGAGAATAATATTATGAACATATGGAATGACTCACAAGATACTTTTGGGAAATGCAAAATATATTTGAACTTCACAGACCGTAATGCTATTGAATGATAGAGACAAAATTACTCTTGGATACTGTTTAATTAAAACCCTTTAGAGCTAAAGGGTGACAAGATGTTTGAAAAACCATGTGGCTCCTTATTTGGTGACAGATGTAGTCCCTTAGAATCCCTAAGAATTTTATTTAACAGAGGAAATTACCTCTGAGAAATATAATAGGGAATATAGAATGCAGGTTTTGAGAAATGGCTCTTTATTCTGCATGTGTTCTAGAGAAACCCAAAAAACAAAAGTGTAATTTTTAAATACAACAGTGTTACAAATGGAGTTGAATACCAATCACTGCAATGTGTGATAAAATTCATCAGTTGTGAAAGTATAAATTTAAATGAATTATGAGAAATACAAAACAGAAGGGCCTGGCCATGCCTGTACTATTTGTGAAACTGTCTGAATTAAAATGGGGGTGCTTACGACATAGAGAGGAGAAGGATCATGGAAAAGTTTATGTGGCCAGAGTATTGACTGCCAGTTTCAAAAGTAGACTTCAGTATATCCACACAGTGACATTTCATTCAGACATAAAAAGAAATGAAGTTCTAGGTAATTATATGGTAATAGTGGTATATGGAACAGATGGTTTTTATATTTGTGATGAACATAGCATGATATCAAATCACTATGCTGTACACCTGAAACTGTGATATTGTGTCAACAATAAAATAAAATAAAATCGTAAATAAAATAAAACTTCTGTTCATGTTCTGACATAGATGAAATAGTAAAATAAAAATTCTGTTCATGTTACGACATAGCTGAAATAGTAAAATAAAATAAAAGTTCTGTTCATGTTATGTCATAGATGAACCTCAAAAAACTTTATGCTAGGTGTGCCTTTGTGGCTTAGTTGGTTAAGTGTCCAACTCCTGATTCACTCAGGTCATGATCTCACAGTTCATGAGTTCAAGCTGTACATCAGGCTCCACTCTAACAGTGAGAGCCTGCTTGGGATTCTCTGTCTTCCTCTCTCTCTGCCCCTCCCCTGCTCATGCTCTCTCTCTCTCTCTCTCTCTCTCTCTCTCTCTCTGTCTCAAAAACAAATAATTAAAATAAACAAAACAAAACAAACAAAACTCATGCTAAGTGCAAGAAGCCAGACATAAAAAGCCATGGATTGTATGATCTACTTCCTTGAAATGTCCAGACTAGTCAAATTCATAAAGAAAGTAGATGTACGGTTTCCATAAACCGGGGAAAAGATGAGTGGCAACTGCCTGTTAATAGAATGGGGTAACCTTATTGGGGTTATGAAAATGTTCTGGAATTAGAGAGTAGAGACAGTCTCACAACTTTTTAAATATACTAAAAAAACAGTGACTTGTATACTTTATGAAAGGGTGAATTTCATGGCAACCCATGGGCACTTTTATACTAAGAAGAGGAAGGGGGGAAAGGAGCCAATTGTTGCAAGTTATTCTTTCCAAGTTGGACATTTAGATAAGGACGTGCAAAACCCCAGAAGGTGCAGGCATATCAGCCCCTCTGTCAAGTCTAGTAGTCTTTAAACATTAGCAAATGCTCTTAGCCTGTGTAATTGATTAATCTTTCTTTGTACTTGTATATATCATGCATTCTTCCTTGAAAGAACAGAGCACTCTTGCATGTCACAAAGCAGAGACCAGACCCCCCTGCACAACCTCCAGGCACTCGGGAACCAGATCCCCCTTGCACAACCTCTGAGCACTGAGATAACTTCTGTAGCTGGCACCATCGAGTCTGCACATAATCAAGAAATGTTACAGACCATGGCACTCCCTTTATTGATTCAGTACCCTAAATCCCCCCCTAAAAGTGTCTGGGTCAGGCAGAAACCTTGTATTTGGCTTTTGGACAAGAGTCTACCTTCTCCCCAGGGATCCAGCTTCCTGAATAAAGCTCATAAACCTTTCCAATCAACACTCCTCTCTTGAGTAGTGGCTTTTCCAGACAGGTAGCCAAACTTGGGTTTTTGCCACAAGGGTCAATGCATTATTGCTCCCTCACCTGAAAGCCAACATCAGGAGTGAGGAAAGTCAACTCCTGCACCCCATGGGTCGACACTCACCATCATTAAGACCTCTTTCTTCATCTGCAATCACTCCTCCTAGGAAAAATCCATGGCCTTTTGGAAGCTCTCTCATGAAGTCTTGAGGAATACAACCCTTGAAAATATTCATTTGATATTTATTTATCATATTTTAATCACACAAAGAAAATACTGGGCCCAAATCAGAAAATGATTAAACGAAACAAGAAAGTACTTCAAAGTAAGGATATACAAGTGGAAAAAAGAAGCAAAGGACTGATGCAGTCTTATAAATGTTAATTATGAAGACAAGCATCTTCCATCAATCAGCCTATCAAAGCTTAAAAATCTCAGTCATAACCAGTGTTTTCGAAAATTCAGACATGAAAGTGCTGTTAGTCGTTGTAAATGATGCAATCTCTCTGTAGCATCATTTTGAAGTTTCTAGAAATCATTAAAATTACTCTTTAAATGTATATATATTTTTCTTTTTCAGTCAGCTTTATGTTCAGGAATGTATTCTGGCCACCTGCATGGCTCAGTTGGTTAAGCATTTGATTCTTGATTTTGGCTCAGATCACAATCTCACAGTTCGTGAGACTGAGCCCCATGTTGAGCTCTGATCTGTCAGCATGGAACCTGCTTGGGATTCTCTCTCTCCCTTTCTCTTGGCCCCTCCCCTGCTCGCTCTCTCTCACTCTCTTTCTCAAAAATAAATACATATTTAAACAAAGAATGTATCCTATAATTGTCCTGGCCAAGTTTGTGGGAGGATAGAGAGTCCTGGTTACCTTATGTCCTTGCAATAACCCATTTGTTTTTCTCTTCCATTTTTAGGTGTCAGGTTGGAGCTGGTCTTGAAAACTTGGAGGCCATAATAATGGCTAATCTGGACTCTAGGCCTGATTTTGTATTGAATACTGACACTTGAGGATGGTGCAACTAGGTTCCAGTTTCACATTCTATCTTCCTGTCGTTTTCATATTCCCGTATTTTTAGGATAACTGTCAGGACTAGTCATTGTTAGATATATTTCGAACTTCTCCAGATAAGCTTGGAATTCTAGTGGACCACCACAAGCTGCCTGCTGCCTGTTTTTGTATAGTTCAGTAGCTAAGAACAGTTTTTACAGAATTCTTTCAGTCAGTGTGGTGATAGGGAAATGTAAGGTTCAGCAGAATATTATCCCCCAGAAAAAATGAATTCCACTCTTTTACTTAGTAGAACTTAGCAAAAGGAAAACTATAGAATTATGACTATTGCTAATATTAGATTTTGAATGTCATCAAAATTTTTGTGGAAATATATTTTCTATCTTGCTACCTAAATACCTACTTAATAATCTTCAACTGTCTCTTTGTCCACAAAGCCTGAGCTATGTATTTGTCCCTTTCCATAAAGGTTGTTGAACCCTGGCTAAAGCACGAGGAAATTACTTCCGATGTTATTTCAGCTTTGTTCCTAAATAAATTATGTTACCTAAGAAGAACAATTCCTACTGGCAACCTGTTCTAATCATAGGCAATAGATATTGATATTGAAAATATTTTCAAAACATTCCCCAAGATGGCCTTTAGATTTATAAGTAACCATCCTCAGCAGTCATTGATATGTGATGAGGCTGATTCCATGAAACAAGCCAGAGTTTTCCTCATTTATGTGACATGCAATCTAGTATATTTTATAGATGCATTGATTTTAATGTCATAAATCAAATTATGGGCATTTGCACACATGTGCATATTTTCCGTGACCATTCATTAAATGATCTATGAGCTGAAATTTTCAGGAATAGTCTGCTACCCTTAAGTGCTCAAGTCTTTAATCTCAGATAAAAACTCCATCTCTTCACTAATTTAGTAGCCTTTACTGATTAAAAAGTGTGTTGTCTTATATTCACTGAGAAGTATGCTGTCACAAGCACACAAAAAAAACATGTGCCCTTTTTACAGGGAAAAATTTATAATAACACATAGCTTTCATAATAAAGTTCAACATCTTTGCAGAGTGTCTATGGCTATTCCTTTTTTGTTCTTTTCAAGTATAACTGACACAAAATGTGACATTAGTTACGGGTGTACAACATGGTGATTTAGCACCTCTATACCTAATGCTGTGCTCACAAGTTTATCTACCATCTGTCACCATACGAGCCTATTACTGTACCCCCGACTATACTCCCGATGCTGGACCTTTTATCTGCCTAACTTGTTCATTCCATAACTGGAAGCTGTATCTCCTGCTCGCCTTTCACCTATTTTGCCCTGTGGGGCCATTCTTGATATTCACATTGCCTTTGTCTCTGCAAACTGTATCTTACATTAAAACAAACAAACCCTGTGCATTCACACGCCCATCGTTTGTACTATAAGTCTCATTTTCATTTACCTGACGTGGTGTGTCCTTACTTGGTCAATCATTCATGATTCCTTAAGAATCAGATTTCCTAACTAAATACCGAGAAGCACAATTTTCACTCTCCTGCTTACTACTTTCTGTTGGACTTCGGTATTTCATTCTCTCTGCTAATGGACAGTGTCCCTGAAAACCACCACAACTTCTCTCTCACTTGCCCTTCTCTTTCTTTCTCTCTGTTTCTCTTCCAGAAATATAAGGATATGTTAAGCAATGTGTCAAATTCCCAGTCTGTCTATATTGTCTAGTGTAATAATTACAATTTTCTGATTTTATTTTACTCTAAGATTTGTTTTTTACTTGTCTATGTATTTATTTTGAGAGTGAGAGAAAGGGAGAGAGAATCCAAGAAGGCTCTGCGCTGTCAGCACAGAACCTGATGCAGGGTTCAAAGTCATGAACTGTGAGATCATGACCTGAGCTGAAATGAAGGGTCAGAAGATTAACCGATTGAGCCACAAAAGAGCCCCTGTAGTTTGATTTTAAATTGCTGAATCAATAAATAAGCAACACAGCTGTACTGATGTGGGGGTTCCTCAGTGGCTCAGTTGGTTGAGTCTGACCCTTGTCAGCTCAGGTTGCGATCTCATGGGTTCTTGGAAACGAACCCTACTTCAGTACTGTCAGTGTGGAACCAACTTAAGATACTCTCTCTCCCTCTCTCCACCTCGCTTTCTCTCTCTAAAAATAAATAAATAACATTTAATTAAATAAGAAAGAAAGAAATGTCTTGATGTGTAAAATGGAACACTTCACTTCTCATGATTTTTTTACCTGTAAATTCCTGAATGACTCTGGAGATGTACTGAAATTTTTGTATTATTATCTCATTGCATCCATAAGTGTTTGGTTTTTATTATTTATATGTTTGTTTGTTTGTTTTGACACAGCATGGTTTCAACACAGCTTCTCAAAAAACATTTTTTAGTTGACGAAGAAGTTTCAAGACAGATCAACAACTTGTTTTCACTGAGTACCTGGACACTATAGACAAATGGTTTTGGATGCATTTAAATTCAGTGACTGATGCATATATGTGAATCTCTGGAAAATAATTCTTAGAGGAGGAGGCTCAACCAGGGACTAAAAAATAAAACAGAAGGGTGCCTGAGGGGCTCAGTCAGTTGAGCGCCTTACTCTTGCAATCCAATGGTTTGTGGGTTTGAGCCCCACATTGGGGTCTTCACTGACAGCAAAGAGCCTACTTGGGACTCTCTCTCTCCCTCTGTCTCTGTGACCCTCTTCCACTCTCTCTCTTTCTCTCAAAAGGAATAAGTAAGCTTTATGAATGAATGAATGAATGAATGAATGAATGAAATGATGAAAACAATGTATGTTCACTAATTTGTTCTTATGTTCCTTGTTCTCATGACCCAGTAGCATCCAAAAGCACACTGACTGATATTTGTCATGGGGTATGATGAGGTGAAAACCATAAAATGCCGACAAATTTAACAAAATAAATATGTGAAACTGAAGCATTGCAGATAATGTGGCCTTTTAACTATTATATTTAATTTTGAGAGATTGTTACTATTGCATAATGGGGAAGGCTGAAGATGTTAATCACAGTGCATTTTATGAATACAACATCTTTACCACATGAATGCGGATCTGCTTGGTCTTGGCACCATAGACAAGTGGATTGAGAAAAGGGGGGACCAGCAAGTAGAGGCTGGAAAAGAGGATGTGGATATAAGGGGGAACATGAGCACCAAACCTATGTGTGAAGAAGGAGAAGAAGGCAAGGAGGTAGAGCTGGAGAAAGACACAGATGTGAGCGATGCATGTATTGAATGCTTTCAACCGAGCCTCCTTCTGGGGCAAACGAAAAACTGTGAAAAAGATCTGTGCATAAGACAAAGTGATGAATGTGAGGTCAAACCCTGCAACTATAAATGCCACAAACAAACCATAGATTTTGTTGGCCCGCACATTTTCTGCAGCCAGTTTCACAATGGCCATATGCTCACAGTAGCAGTGGGAGATGATGGTTGTATGGTAAAACTGAAACCGACATTTTATCAGTACTAAAGATGGGGCTACGAGAAGGGCAGCCCTGAGTGTTACCAAAGCCCCTATTTGGGTGACTAGGCGGTGGGTGAAGATGGCAGAATGTCTTAGTGGATAACAGATGGCCACATAACGGTCCACAGCCATGGCCAACAGGATGCCTGACTCTATGCCTTGAAATGTGTGGATGAGCCCCATTTGAAGCAAGCAAGAATCAAAATAAATCTCTGGCACATGAAACCAGAAGATTCCAAGCATCTTGGGCACAATGCTTGTGCCAAGTACAATATCTGTGACTCCCAGCATGCCTAGAAAAATGTACATGGGCCCATGGAGGCTGCGCTCTGACCTGATGATGATCAGAAGCAAGAAATTTCCAATGATAGCAATGAGATACATGACACAGAATGGAATCCCAATCCAGCACTGCACAGTCTCTAGGCCTGGGATCCCTATCAGTGTCAACACAGAAGGCATGAAGACTGTGATGTTGGAAACAGACATAATGTCCTCCGGCCTCCAGATGAAAATGAAACAAGGTTCTCAGTCAGTGGCACTCTTCTTTTCTACTCCTGTTTTTATCCTGTCATCATAGCAAGTATCTCTGATTTTGGCAGAAAACCTTAAGATCATATCATCCATCCCATTTACATTATTGAAGGGGAAAGATAGATCCACAGATACACATTGCTGTGTTCAGGAAGGACATCCACGAGTAGTGTAGCACAATAAGAAGTTATGTAGAAGGCAAGCCAACTGCATTAGATCCCTCAGATCATCTGCATAAGGGAATCGCCTGCTGATCTGTTTGTTATTTGCTTCTGGGCCTATGGACAAAAGAATTATACCTGTTTAATTTGCGTATAAAGGGCATTTAAATCAGAGTTTGATGAATTTCTCCTTATCCCATGTCCCTGCTACTCAACAGTACTATTATTTTCTGTTGTCTCTAGGTCTGTAACTGTCAGTGTGAACCAGAAAATCTCTGCCCCGTACATTCATATTAAAGCTCCCTATTAAAGAACAGAGAGGAACAGCTGAAATCCTAGGGTGAAATATATAGAGATATCTATATCTGTCTATAGTTTCTGTGTCTATGTAAGAGTGCATGTCCTTTCAAAAGAATGTGAAGGAAAAGCTTTGGAAAAGATGATCTAATTCAATGTACTTTGGTGAGTTCTGAGTCAAAGTTCCATGCAAGTTTTACATTTCTAATAAGACTGCATTATGTTTTGTCTATATTATTAACAACTGAAATCCTGGAAATTAGTTGTGTGCTTAAAATAACTGCCATTCTCTAATACACATCACTGAATACCTAGAAGTGAGGAATCTGTAGGAGGCAAGAGGACTCATTCTTGCTGACTACAGAAGATAGGAAAATGGGTAAATGGGTAACTTGGAAGAATAGATACCAGCTTCCTGGGTCTAATAGTTCAGAACTTCCATTAGCATGAGATTTGACCCATAGCTTCATTCATTCTTAATGTATGTCATGTAATGTATGTAATGTAATATAGACCATATGAATGACTGTATCACTTTGGGAGCTCAGACATAGGAAATGTATAGACAATAAAGCGGTGAAAGATAGGTTCCTTAAAAGTGGTCAAATAAAGAAGTAGAAATGCAAGACAAAGAGCAAACCTTGGAATACCACAAATGAGTCAAGACAAGGCTGTAGATTAATTGAGGAACACTTAGTCACCTCTCAATTTACTAATGACTGTCTGAAACCATGGGGTCTTTGTCCTTACATAAAGTAATTCTTGGATCAAAACCATTGTTTTTTTAAAAAATTCAATATCTTGAATCAAGACATTCTCAAGATAAAACAAACGAATTGTTATATTGTAAAAAAAAAAAACAGGATTCAGTTATTTCATTCTTTCCTAGACACCTCCACCTTTGGTGCCTTATGTCAGCAAGCTCAAGGTCTCTAATCACATACTTATTGTCACCAACTATGCCAGTAATGCAGGAAGAGTTGTGATTTACATGGCTAACCCTAAAATGATGTAACCCAGTCAACAGGGGCCATTCTATGAAGAAAGTCTGTGTCAGCTGATATATATTTAGAATAGACTAATCAACTAAGTCCTTGATTTCCAAAGCTTTGCTCCCCAATGCTTAATTCTACAGATTCTAGATCATGGATACTTTCATTAGCCTTTTCATCCTAGACTTACTCAGAATCAGAATAGAAATCATTTAGTAACAATCACATTGTCTGACATATTCAAGAGTAGGGAGCTGACATGGGAGCATTACCTGACAGGTACAGATGGTGGGAAGGCAGGTGGGAGAGGACTTAAGTTAGTACAGGGCAGGAGGGATGAAGTGGCTATCATTGGAAAAGCTGGAAGTGAAACATTGTGGGGTGAACTTGGGGATAATGAGACTTCCTCACCCTTTGTTGTTGGGAGCCAGTTCTGCTCTTACCAGACACCTGAAGACCATGGCCAGTCTTCGTAGCACCATCACTCATTGTTTACCTCCTCTCTCTTCCTCCTCCTAAGATTCTGGTCTCATTTACTTGCATCTTGTGATGGGCAATGCCTCTTTCTTCCATCTTCACCCTCTGTAACAGCTCTCTTCAACGTCATGAACTCTGATCTATTTGCTGCTGGGGCCATCTGCCAATCTGTAGAGATCTGTGGGATAGTCTTTCCTGCTTTCTTCCGTCCCTGCAAAACAGGCATGCTCCCTATTCTGTAAATTTGTTTGAGATCATGTCGGTGTGTTCATCTCCAACAAAATTTGCAGCAAGGTCTGTGCTATTCTGAGACACAGCATAAATTTATTGAGGACAAATGTAGGAGGAAGCAACTGGCCGCCAATTGTAATGTTCCCCAGTGAATGTTAGGGAGCAGGAGGTCTGAACATGAACTGATAGATTTCCTAGCCACAAGCCCAAGCCACCAGGGACCCAGCAGCTCATAATAAAGCCCTCCTGGGTCTATCCACACCTAATGTCTCTGAAATCATTTCTACATTGGCAGAACCTCCTTGTTCTCTTCTGTTTTCTCCTCAAAGGAAATGCAGAAAAATTAATATATATACATTATATCTTATGAGTTCAGTTTCTTTCCCTCTGTCCTCATTATGAGAATAAGTAAAGAACACTTAAAGGTAGACATGATTCTATGCCATGAGTTAAATAAATATCCTTGTGACTCTTCTTTCACTGAGTCTCAAAAGAGAAAATGGTTTATATAATTGCCTGAGGCCCTTTAAATTTCATGTTAAATGGATTTTATTTTTCAGTTATGAGACCACTTATGATATGACTGACTAAAAATGAGTTTCCAGGAGTGCCTGGGTGGCTCAGTCAGTTAAGTGTCTGACTTTGGCTCAGGTCACTATCTCACAGTTTGTGGGTTCAAGCCCCATACTTGGTTTTTTGCTGACAGTGTGGAGCCTGCTTCAGATTTTCTGTCTCCCTGTTTCTTTGCCCCTCCCCCACTCATGTGCGCGCGCGTGCGCGCGCACACACACTCTCTCAAAAATAAACATTAAAAAATAAATAAAATATTTTTAAAAAAAGTTTTGAGTAGGACTGTCTAGTTTTGAAACCAGATTCTACCATGATTTAACTCTGTACTGGAGGCATTCTAGTAGACTTCTCTCTGTTTCTGTTTCCATATCTCTACCTTCATACATTTGTTCTATGGATTAAGACATCTTAGTCCGTACAAATTACTTAATATGGTACACTATATATATACAGCTGTTGTGAAATAAATGCATGGCTTTAATTATGGATGCTTTTGAAGTTATAATTAGGATACAAGGCTATTACTACCAGGCATTATAAAATTTTTTCTTTAATAAAGAAAATATAATATTTTAATATTATATTTAATAAATATTATATTTAATAAAATATTTCTTTAAGTTATTTGAGTTTGGAACACCTCTTCCTATATTTGTTCTTCCAGTTGGAGAATATATAAATAATGCTATGGTAAAAAATTAATGCTTATATATTACGTAAGTTTTGGTTAAAAATTTAATGTGTATTTATTTTCTCATACCTTCATTCAATATACATTTATCATTAAATATCCAGGTCATTAGCACAGGTAAATCAGATGTGATCTATATGGAAGAAGCAGTTGCATAAAGAAAAAATGGAAGGGGAAGCTAATGTGATATATGCTGTGAAAAGTTTAGAAGGGTTATAGGAAAAAAAAGAGAAATGGCCAATGTTCCTTAGTTAAAGAAACTCCTAACTAAATTCTAAAATCTGAATAGCAGTCAGGCTAGCAAAATTGTATATGTTTGCATATAGAATAGAAGAAAGAGATGCATTGAGCAGTTTATTTTCTGGAAAAAATGCAAGCAATTCAGAGCATCTTGAAAAAAATATTACATAATATATGGAGATATATCTGTTTTCAAATTTAGAAAGCTAATTGTCATAATTTTCAGAAGTGAGATGTATAAATAAATACCAATAAGTGAATGATGAAAAATATCATTCATTTCTCATGAGATTTCATGAAAGATTAAATTGGGAATAAGTACTGATATAAAAGAGAGATCGTATTTCAGAATTATTTAGTAGATAATCACTAGGATTGGTGATGGAGTAGGCATACAGTGGAGCCCAACATCAGAAGCAATGATTATATTTCTGGAATGGACAAGTAAGTGAGTGTTGCATCCTTTACTGAATTAAGAATACTTTCAAGAAAAGAGCTTTCTAAAAAGCTTTATATTGATATAATTCAAAGTGTACAGAATTGTGCAAGAATAGTCCAGATTCAGAAATTGTCTCTATTTTCCACATTTTGCTTTATTGTTTGGTAGCTAGATAGGTGATAGATGATAGATAGATAGATAGATAGATAATAGATAGATGAATAGATAGATATATAGATAGATAATCTTTTTCTGCACTATTTATGAGTACTTTGAAGACATGGTTGCTCCTAAGTAATTCTGTTTCTTGACCAAGAACATAGATATTCTATTGCATTAACTATACTATAACCAAGATCAGAGCACCTAATATTGCAATAAAACTATCACCAAATGTACTTGCCATATTCACATGTAGACAATAATCCAAAGAATGACTTCTCCTAGGTATGTTTTTTATTCCCCAGAATCCAATCCAGAATCTCACACTGCATTTTATATTGATGTCTCTTCAGAATCCTTTGATGTACAACAGGTCATTAGCAGATCTTTTCCTTCTTTCTGATTGTTTTATTTCATATCTGAGCACTTACGTAGCTAACATTTTAAAAATCGTTTATTGAATTCTAACATACGTACAAAAATCATATGTTGTCCAGCTTAAATAACTGTCACAAGGTAGATGTAAATCAGTAAGCCCCCCATTGAGGAGTACCGCATTACTTGCATCCTAGAATGAACCACCTTTCCCCTGTGCTCCTTAACACTCTCCATCCCAGTCGTCACTTCTTCAAGGGAAATGACTATCCTAACTTCTTTTCTTACTGTGGCTTAAAAACAAAAATAAAATGTCAACCCGTGTTTGTAGCTTATCTAATTTGTTGGCCTGTCATTTTTGATCAGGGTCTTTTATGATTTTTTTTTTATGTGATCTCAGTTGTAATGTCTCCTCTTTTACTTATGATTTACTTCTATCAGTCTTCTATCGCTCTTCAGGATTAAAGGTTTGTCAACTTTTCTAATATCTTCAGAATAAACAGCTTATTATTTCTGTATTTTTTTCCTATTGTTTTTCTATTCTCCACTATGTTTATTTTTGCTGTAATCTTATTTCATTTCTGCTAATTTTGGTTCACTTTGTTCTTCTCCTGCTAGCTGGGTGTAAATTTAGATCATTTATTTGAGGTCTTTTATCTTTTCAATGCAGACATTTATTCCTATAAACTTCTGTCTTAGTGCTACTTTTATTGTGTCCCCTAGGCTTTAGTTTGTTGTGTTTTAATTTCATTTGTCTCAAGAGATTTTCTACTTACCATTCTGGTTTCTTCTTTAAGCCATTACCCATCAGTTAGTTGTTCAAGACTGTGTTATTTAATTTATACATATTTATGAATATTCTGGTTGGCCTTCTGCTATTGATCTCTACTTTCATTATATGGTAATCAGAAAAGATACACTCATTATTATTGAATCTTCTTTAATATTTAAGACTTTCTCTGTGATCATACATGTAATCTATCCTGGAAAATGTTTCTTGTGTGCTAAGGGAAAATGTGTATTGATGCCATTGGGGGAAATAGTCTGTATGTGCATGTTAGGTCTATTTGGTCAATAGTGTTCAAGTCCTCAGTCGCTAATTGATCTTCTGTCTGGATGCTCTCATACTACTTTCATGTTGCTGTCTTTTTTCCCCTTAAGCTGTATTAACATTTGCTTCACCTACTTGGGTGCTCTGGTATTGAAAAAGAGACATAGCCAGGAGCACATAGCTACGTGCTGGTTTGGCTATTGAAGAATATTGACATGTGACATGGTCCTTGGATGTTACCAGGAATCAAGATTTGTCTTTCTCACGTTTTATTTCTATGTAAGTCTAAGTGTTGCCAGACAGGAATTTCTAGTCTTAAACAGAACAAAAACAAAAGAAAAATGAAAACAATTTGAAATCTCAGCCCAAGAGAACTTTGTTCTATATGTGAGTGGCAAACCAAAGTTCCCAGGTATTTCATGAGTTTTTAAATGCCTCCTGCAGTTGTGAGCATCTGAGATTTAGACATTTTTTTAAAGTTTTACTTATTTATTTATTTATTTATTTATTTATTTTGAGAGAGAGAGAGCACATGCACAAGCTGGGTAGGGGTAGAGAGACAATCCCCAATGGGCTCTGGACTGAAAGCACAGAACTAATGCCCGCTTGAACTCACAAACCTTAAGATCATGGCCTGAGCCAAAATCAAGAGTTGAACACTCAACCAACTGAGCCATGCAGACGCTCCAAAGTTTGAATACAGACCTCTGTAGAAGATTTGACTTTTACCACATTCATGTTGTTACTTTGAATCAACCTAAAATATCTGTAACAGGAGCCACTAATGATTAAGGTTTTTTAGGAAGAAACATTTTCAGGACATGGTCACGAATTTGTTTGGTCTTCACACCATAGACAATGGGGTTGAGAAAAGGTGGGACTAACAGGTAAAGGTTTGATAGGAGGATATGAACATATGGTGGTATGTGAGAACCAAACCGATGTGTGAAGAAAGAGAAGAAAGCAAGGAGGTAGAACTGGAGGAAGACACAGATGTGGGCAATGCAGGTATTAAAGGCCTTGAATCGTGCCTCCTTCTGGGGCAATTGAAACACAGTGAGAAAGATTTGAATATAAGACAAGGTGATGAAGATTATGTCAAAACCTAAGATACTGAAGGCAACAAATAGACCATATATCTTGTTGATCCGGACGTCTTCAATAGCTAGCTTCACAACGGCCATGTGCTCACAGTAAGAGTGAGAGATGACCGTAGTTTGGTAGAGTTTCAGACGACATTTGATGAGCATAATGGATGGTACTGTAAGAATGGCAGCCCGGAGTGTCACCCCAATTCCTATGTGAGTCAAGAGTTGCTGGGAGAAGATGGTGGTGTGTCTCAAGGGGTCACAGATGGCCACATAGCGATCTAGGGCCATTGCCAGTAGGATGCCTGATTCGATTGCCTGGAACGAATGGATAAGCCACATTTGTAGCAGGCAGGCTGCAAAGGAAATCTCTGGCAAATGAAACCAGAAGATGCCTAACATTTTGGGAAGAATACAGGTGCTAAGTGCAATGTCTGTGGCCCCCAGCATGGCCAAAAATATGTACATGGGCTTATGGAGGCTGCGTTCATATCTGATGATACCCAAGATTAGGGAATTCCCAATCACAGCGATGACATACATGACACAGAATGGGATCCCAATCCAACACTGCACTGACTGTAGTCCAGGAATCCCAATGAGTGTTAGTACAGAGGGCATAAAGACTGAGCCATTGAGGAGGAGCATGATGATTTGGTCAGCAGAATCAAGTATTGGTTTTGCTGTTTCATCTTCTATACCCTGTCAAGACGACATGAATTAAAAATGAGAAGCAATTACGTTTTTTTTTTTTTTTAGCAAAGTATATTTAGTTAGATAAAACATACAGGATCTTCTCTTTCCTTTAGTATTGAAATACTGTTACATCAAACATTTTCTAAGCTTACTTGCATACCATGTTGATTTGATACATTCACATATTGCAGTATGAGTGCCATTGTAGTGTTAGCTAATACTCTAAAATGCCACATAATTATGTTTTCTTTTCTGTGATGGGAATAATTGAAGATCTGGTCTTTTAACAAGTTTGATGTTTTCATATAATATTTTTGTTTATACTTATTATACTGTATATTAGATTGCTAGGAAGACTTATTTATCTACTAAAAAACTATGTCCTCTATTTCCTCAGCCTCAGCCCCTAGTACCCACAATTATATCTGTTTTTATCAAGTTTATCTGTTTTTATGAGTTTGGCTTTTTGTCCTTGTTGCAGGGGAGTTGACACACAATATTACTTTAGTTTCAGAAATGCAACATAGTAATTCAACAAGTCTGTACACTATGCTGTGCTCACTACTAGTATAGCTATGGCATGTCACTGTACATGTTATTACAAACCATTGACTATATTCCCCATGCTGTACCTTTTATCCACATAGCTTATTCATCCCATCATTGCAAGCCTCTGTCTCCCACTCCTCTTCACCAATTCGGCCAACCTGCAATCCCTGCCCCTCTGGCAACCATCAGTTTATTCTGTATTTTTGGATCTGTTTCTATTTTTATTTGTACATTTGTTTTGTTTTGTTTTGTTTTAGATTCCATATATGTTAAACCATATGGAGTTGGCTTTTTTTTTTTAAGATTCCACTTACATATAAGTGATAACATGCAGTATTTTTCTTTTTCTCTTTAACTAATCTGACCACAATGTACTCAAAGGCCATTATTACTGTTGCAAATGAAAGAATTTCCTTCTTTCTCATGGCTAAATAAACAATCAGAAACATGTAAATCAAAGCCACAATGAGATATCACTTCACTCCTGTTAGAAGACTTGAAATCAATAAGTCAAGAGATAATAAGGATTGGGGGATTTGATGGGGGGAATGTACACACTATGGAAAGAAATATGAAGGTTCAACAAAAAGTTTGAAAAAATGATCTACATATAATCCAGCAATTCGACTTCTGGGCATATATTAAAAGGAGAGGAAAACAGAATATTGAAGAGATATCTGTAATCCCATGTTTACTGCAGCTTTATTCACAACAGCCAAAATAGGGAAACAACCTTAGTCCCCATTTACGTATGAATGGATAAAGATGTGGCATATAAGTGCAATGGACTATTACCCCTATCTTATTGTTTCTTTTCAACGACTCCTTTCAAATTTTCTCTTTTCACAAAGCCATTGTAAGAACAACCATCAAGTTCTATGTTTCTACATGCCTTAATCATTTATAGTGAGAAAAATTAAATGAATCAGATGGCTGCTCTCTGGTTCCTCCGTATTTTATTTTATTTTATTTTTTAAGTTTATTTATTTATTTTGAGAGAAACCGAGACAGTGAGAGTGGGGGAGGGGCAGAAAAAGAGGGAGACAGAGAATTCCAAGCAGGCTTCCTGTTGCCGACACAGAGCCCTACATGGGGCTTGAACTCATGAAACTGTGAGATCATAACCTGAGCTGAAACCAAGAGTCAGACGTTGGACTGACTGAGTCACCCAGGCATCCCTATTCCTAAGTACTGAGAATAATGTAGACCATCTATATACTTAGACAATTTCTAATCATGTAGGATTGCCTAGAACACACCTCAGGTCAATTACAGGAGTATTTATTGCCTCATTTTCTCCAAATGTATTCAACTCCAAGAGAGGCTTTCCTCTTAGGTATCCTTTGTTCACAAATTCTTCCTTTCAACAAACATACAGTATGCCAAACTAGATCTTTCTCATCTTCACAAATAACATTATGACCCACAAATCAGAAGTTTGTATTCTAATAATTTTCGTCAGTAAATACTCAATGCTTGAGTATTTACTATGTTCCAAGGATTTCTTGAAACAATTGGAGAATAAGTAAAATATATCTATTCAATTTTTTGAAGCATCTGAATTATGCTAAGTCTTGAAATTCAAAGTTGCTATTCACCATTTGTTAAATAAGTACTACAGCATTCATCCTCATAAAATCTTTAGACATTTTAGGATATTTTATCTTCCTTAAATTTTATACCCACATTATTAACCTATATTATATTAATGAAAAACTAAGACTTATTGTTACAGGTAAATCTGCTTGGATCCAAATTCCATGACATACAGACCTAGGAAGAACAAAAAATAATTTGTGTCTTCTGAGATTTTATAATTAAACCTAAGTAAGGATTTGGGATACACAACAGTGTGAAACTACGTGAGGCTGGGTGGTACAAATATGTAAAACAAATTTTAATCAGTGGTGCCTGTTTAGAATCTTATGGAAAAAACTCTAATATTCCCTTTTCATTTTTACCAAAAAAGTACTATACACACATTACATACACGTTACCATCTGGTGCACGTCTGATACAAAACCACATATCCATGCCATGTCATCCGTATACCGGATAACGCTCTCTGTGACTTGACTCAAAAGTGTGTGCTACTGCCTTTATCTGGAATTTTCATTGGGGAGATTTAAATGGCCACGTGGGTCAGAGTTGCCCCAGAGAATCTGTAAAGGATGCTGTGCAAACTGAAGCTCATCAGAAATATGTACTGTGAATAACCAGAGGAAAGAGAGTAAAAAAGAGAGGAAAGAGAAATGTAAACAAAGTAGTGGGTAAATAAAATAGGAGCTCATGCCTAAGGTCTCAAACACCACACATCTTACAATGAAAGTAGTTACCTTCCTTCCTGATAGTTTTACATTTCCAGCTTCACGAGGCCAACTGGATATTCTTCTAGACCAGGATTTTTCCTTCTCAGCACAACTGGCACTGTGGTGAGATAAATTTTGGGTTCTACAGCAATTCTCTATATTGCAGGAGGGAGGTTCAGCAGCATCCCTGACTCCTGACCATTAGATTCCAGTTGTTCTCTCTTGTCATGACAATCAAAACCATCTCCTGCATTGCCAAATACCATCTGCATGTGCGGGGTGGGACACATCACACATGGTTGCTAACCATTGTTCTAGAATTTTACCCTGGAAAAAACAGAGTCTTCAATTAAATAAGAATTAATGTTTTATAGCTTTAATAAAAACCGGGAAGAAAAAGTCTGGCTATCAAGGGAAATCATTCTTCTGCAGGTCTTAGCCAGATAGAGGAGATGGAAGAGGATTCCAAGAGCATTCCAAGAGGATTCCAAAGATTCCAAGATGGAAGAGGATTCCAAGAGGAAATACTTCGGACAAAATCAAAGCAGCAGGAAACGTACAGTGGGGTTGCAGTTCAATAAGCAATTTTCACGTATGAATGATTTCATAAGCAGAGATGGTGGTTGTTGAGGCTAAGGAAAGGGGAAGAATAACAAATGTAAAGTTACAGGTTTAAACGAAATAACTTAAGCCTTAGGTAGAATAACAGGTCTTTTGCCTTTAAAACTCTGCTCTGCCGGCAGATGGATGAATGTCTTAAAAGGATGAGAGCTGGCATAGGGAGACGAAGTTAGAAGGACACGTGTGATAGTCCGGATGGGACATGATGAAGTGGCCTGGCCACATCGGAGGAGTCACAAGGGAACAATATCTGTGCTGCTGGCTGACTTGTTGGAGGCGAATGGTGGGAGGACAGGCTAAGGTGTTCTTGGGTTGAGAGTAACAGCACGGGGTGACAAGGACAAGCTGGAAACGGCTGTGTGTGCACACATATGTGCAAGTTTAGAAGATGGGGGAGACATATCATAAGCCCTTGAAATTCATGGGCCAGGAAAACAATCACGGGTCTCATTTACAGCATGAATCGTCAACCATTAATGTTACTGACAACTCCAATTCTGACTCGGGCTGACTCGCGGAACCTAAAAGAATCAAAGGATTTAGGTCTAAACCACACACCCTACAGTCTCAGGAAAGCTTTCCCCCTGCAAAGTCACTGACATCCACCCTTTGTTCTCTGCCTCAAGCCCCCAGGGATAGGGTCTCTTTGTTTCGGAGATAGCTTGTCCATTCCAAGACAGCTGCAAATGTCAGATTTGGCTTCTTTCTAGTGATTCCCAGACTGCTTCCCTCTTCAGTTCTCATAAAAGTCCTCAACCCACCTTCTAAAGATACACATCAGCTGTGGAACACGGTGGTTACGGCATGGATCTAAAGTCAGTCAGACAGTTTAAATCCTTAGGACACTCTAGCTTTGCATGTTCTTCAGGCAGTTGTAAAACTTATAATTGTCTCAATTCTTTCTTGCTGAAAGTTAACAGATAGAAACACACTGCAGGGTGACTGTGAGGATTTAACGAGGTAATGTATTAACATATTTAGAAAGAAATATAAAATGTATTATTTTGTCTAAATGCAGTGACTCATTCATAGAGGTGTTTCTCCTTCCCATGAATAACTTCCGATGTTTAAAGATCATTTCACCAGAGGAGGTTTACCCTGAATGACTTGAGGGCACCGTTTCTACTGAAGGTTTTCCAGTCTAAACCTATATAATTCTCTGACCTTTTAACCAATAAGGTTTTTACACACCGAGCAGCCCAGATCCCTCTCTAGGGTCCTGTCAGGCTCACTTTAAAAATTATCACCCATTGTGTGATAAACTGATTGGGAAATATTCTGAACAGCATGAGACAAAATCTTCATGTTTAAACTGCCAACTAGTGTAAGAGTCTATTGTTTGTTAATCACCATAGCATCTTATTGGATCTTAGCATTACGTGTTCTCTTTGAAACCAATGCTCCATTTTCCCACTCTTAAGCTAAGACATAAGCCCAGAGACTTACCAGGAATCATCTGTGATACCATATGTAGAAGCCACAGAGTGAAAATCTTTTGGTGTTTCAGATCATGAGGATGGCTCTTTTGTACTATAGAAGCCACCTGGGAGATTCTTTTTCACCAATGGCTGGTGAGCTTTAAATTAACCTGGGGCAAATGTGAAAAGGAGGGTCAATATGGTTCAAAACCTGGAAGAACTTGTCTAATAGCAGATCTGCATCTAATAAAAACTCACAAATTTTGGTGTCCTTGGGGACGGGAAGCCAAAATGACTGTCTCTTTAGAAACTTCTAAGAGAACACAGTGCCCCAAGGTAACACAATCAATGACACTTATTTACCAAACAATGAGCCAGAGAAGGGGAATAAGAACGTCTCAAGATATTCAGACTAATTAGTATAGAATTGCTAACAGAGAAATAAATGGACTATTTCTATATGATATAGAAATTGTCCCATATGTTTAGAATTCTCATGAAATAATAATATGCTTTTTCAAGTTTTAGTGCCAGTCACCTTATATATATCAACTTTCCCTATTAAATATTATTTATGACCAGTGTTGACTTAGTTGCTTTAAAAAATGGGTGTTATGATTTAAAATGGATTTTAAGCCTTGGTATCAAAGAGGGAAAAGGAAAAGATCCAAATCTTTGTATGTACAAGAAAAAGTTTAACAAGGCTCCATTCCATATATCTGCCTGAGAGAAATGATGGCCTTATAGTTACATGATTTTTCTCCTGAGTCATTGAGTCTGGCCCTATTTAGGAAACCGTTTACATTGAAAAACTCTCTGAGTCTCCACTTGTCATTAAACTACCATGGAATTCTATTCATCCTAGAAAAAAAAAACAAAAAAACAAAAACAACGGTATAGGATTGGCTGCATTGTGTGCTCGATGAGCTCACACTGGCTTTGGAGTGCTGGCTGTGTGCATCTCTTTCCAGCTCTGACTGATAACGTTACATGGTAGATTGAAATCAACAGAGCAGAAATCGGTAGACCAGAAGACAAACAATATATATCAGAATTCCAGTCACCCAACAGAGTAGAATCTGATGAACTCAAAGTAAAATGTTTTCAGGTAAAACGAAAAGAATACTTTTCAGATAGAGTATGAAGTAGGCTGAGGTGAGGTCAGCAGGGTCTGAAATTTGTACACGACTCTTTGTATAGAGAATAATAATATTATAAACATACATAATGACTCACAAGAGTGATACTTTTGGGAAATGTAAAAAGTATTTGAACCTCACAGAATCATAGTACTATTTAATGTTAGAGACAGAATTACTCTCGGATACTGTTTAGTTAAAACCCATTAGAGCTCAAGGGGAATAAGATGTTTTAGCATGAGACTTCTGGAGTAGCTGGGTAGCTCAGTTGGTTAAGCAGCTGACCTCAGGTCAGGTCATGATCTTGCAGTTCATGAATTTGAGTCCCATGTCAGGCTCTGTGCTGACAGCTCAGAGCCTGGAGCCTGCTTCAGATTCTGTGTCTCCCTCTCTTTCTGCCCCTCCCCTGCTGGCAATCTGTGTCTCTCAAAAATAAATAAACTTTAAAAAAATTTAAAAACCATGTGACTCCTTAAAATTCCTAATATTAAATAGAAATAATTACCTCTGAGTAATGTAATGGGAACTACAGAGTTCAAATTTTCATAAGCGGTTCTTCATTCCGCATATATTTTTGAGAAAACCAGAAACAAAGGTTTAATTTTCCCATACAACAGTGTTAGAGGTGGAGTTGAATATTTGCCTCTTACTGCAATGGTTGATAAAATTCATCAAGTGAGAAGATATAAATTTAAATGAATTATGGGAAATACAAATTAGGAGGACTTGGACGTGCCTATACTTTTTGTGGTAATCTCTGAATTTAAATGGGGGTCCTTACCAGACACAGAGGAGAAGGATCATGGATAAACTTATGTGGCTGGAGTCCCAGCTGCCACGTGCAAGAATAGACTCACATACATCCATGCAATGCCATTTCATCCACCAGAAAAGAGGAAGTTCTAATGTGCTACAACAGGTGTAAACTTGAAAACTTGACACTATGTGAAAGAAGCCGGATGTAAAAGGCCATGTGTTATATGACCTAGTTTCTTGAAATATCCACACTAGTCAAATCCATGGGGACAGAAAGTAGTAGTGTGGTCTCCATAAACTGGGGATAGTGAGAGGCAGTGCCTGTTAATAGGAATGGGGTATCTTTTGGGGGTCATGAAAATGTTCTAGAATTAGAGAAGAGACTGTCGCACACCTTTTTTAATATGCCAAAAACCAGTGGCTTGTACACTTTAGAGGGTGAATTTTATAGCAGCCCATGGAGTTTTCTACCAAGATGACAAGAGTGGAGAGGGGCCAAATGTTGCATGTTATTCTGTACAAACTGAACGTTTAAATAAGGGTTTGAAAAATCCAAAGGGTCAATGCATTATTGCTCCCTCAACTGAACACCAGCACCAAGAGTGACAAGTGTCAACTCCCGCACCTGATATGTCAAAACTCACCATTATGAAGACCTCTTTCTTTTTCTGAAATCACTCCTGAGGAATACAGCCCTTGAGAATATTAATTGATTATATAGCTGTTAGATTTCAAGCATACAAAGAAAAAAATGAACACAAATCAGAAAATAATCAAAGGACAAAATAAAGTACTTCAAAGAAAGGGTATACAAGTGGAAAACAGCAGCAGAGTTATTGCACTCTTTGTTAATGCTACTTGTAAAGACAATCATATTTCACCAATCAGACTGCCAAAGATTAAAAATCTCAATCATAACCAGTGCTTTTGAGAACGCAGACATATAGAGTGCTATTAGTCACTTTTGTAATTGATGCACTCTTTTCGAAGGATCATTTTGAGTTTCTAGAAATCAGTAACATTACCCTTTACAAAATATGCCTTTTTCTTTTCCAGGCAATTTTATATTCAAGAATGTGTTCTATAATTTTCCTGGACAAGTGTGTGGGAGGATAGAGAGTCCTGCTTATCTTCTTGTGTTTGCAATGAGCCATTTGTTTTTTTCTTTTCCATTTTTAGGTCTCAGGTTGGAGCTGGTCTTGATGATTGAAGGCTAAAATAGTGGAAACATCCACATCCTAGACCAGATATTGTATGACGACACATTGACAACTGAAGATGGTGCAAACAGTTTCCAGTTTCATGTCCTGTCTCATGTCTGTTTTAGACTCCCACTATTTTTAGTATAACTGTCAGGACTGGTCATTGTTACATATATTTCAAAATTCTCCAGATAAGCTTGAAATTATAGTGAACCATCCTAAAATGGCTTGCCGCCTGCTTTTGGAAAACTCACTAGCCAAGAATTGTTTGTACAGATGAACTCTTTCAATCAATGTGGTGATAAGGAAAATCTAAATTGAGGCCCACTTAAACCAAATGTCACCACCCCCCAGAACAATTAAATCCCTCTACTTCACTTTTTTTTGCAATTTTAATTTTATTTTTTATTTTTTTAAATTTACATCCAAATTAGTTAGCATATAGTACAACAATGATTTCAGGAGTAGACTCCTTAGGACCCCTTACCCATTAATCCCATTCCCTCCTCCCACAACGCCTCCTATAACCCTCAGTTTGTTCTCCATATTTATGAGTCTCTTCTGTTTTGTCCTCCTCCCTGTTTTTATATTATTATTCTTTCCCTTCCCTTATGTTCATCTGTTTTATCTCTTAAAGTCCTCATAAGAGTGAAGGCATATGATTTTTGTCTTTCTCTGACTAATTTCACTTAGCATAATACCCTCCAGTTCCAACCACGTAGTTGCAAATGGCAAGATTTCATTCTTTTTGATTGCCAAGTAATACTCCATTGTATATATATACCACATCTTCTTTATCCATTCATCCAAGGATGGACATTGGGGCTCTATCCATACTTTAGCTATTGTTGATAGTGTTACTATAAACATGGGGGTGCATGTGTCCCTTAAAAACAGCACACTGTATCCCTTGGATAAATGCCTAGTAGTGCAATTGCTGGGTCTTAGGGTAGCTCTATTTTTAGTTTTTTGAGGAACCCCCATACTGTTTTTCAGAGTGGCTGCACCAGCTTGCATTCCCACCAACAATGCAAAAGAGATCCTATTTCTCAGCATCCTCGCCAACATCTGTTGTTGCCTGAGATGGTAATGTTAGCCATTCTGACAGGTGTAAGGTGATATCTCATTGTGGTTTATATTTGTATTTCCCTGATGATGAGTGATGTGGAGCATTTTTTTCATGATGTGTCAGTTGGCCATCTGGATGTTTTCCTTGGAGAAATGTCTATTCATGTCTTTCGCCCATTTCTTCACTGGATTATTTGGTTTTGGGGAGTTGAGTTTCATAAGTGCTTTATAGATTTTGGATGCTAACCCTTTATCTGATATGTCATTTGCAAATATCTTCTCCCATTCTGTGAGTTGCCTTTTAGTTTTGCTGATTGTTTCCTTCACTGTGCAGAAACTTTTTATTTTGATGAGGTCCCAGTAGTTCATTTTTGCTTTTGTTTCCCTTGCCTCGGGAGACATGTTGAGTAAGAAGTTGCTCCAGCCAAGGTCAAAGAGGTTTTTGCCTGCTTTCTCCTCGAGGATTTTGATGGCTTCCTGTATTATGTTTAGGTCTTTCATCCATTTTGAGTTTATTTTTGTGAATGGGGTAAGAAAGTGGCCCAGGTTCATTCTTCTGCATGTCGCTGTCCAGTTTTCCCAGCACCACTTGCTGGAGAGACTGTCTTTATTCCACTGGATATTCTTTCCTGCTTTGTCAAAGATTAGTTGGCCATACGTTTGTGGGTCCATTTCTGGGTTCTCTATTCTGTTCCAGTGATCTGAGTTCTTGTGCCAGTACCATACTGTCTTGATGATTACAGCTTGGTAGTATAGCTTGAAGTCTGGGATTGTGATGCCTCCTGCTTTGGTTTCCTTTTTCAAGATCGCTTTGGCTATTCGGGGTCTTTTCTGGTTCCATACAAATTTTAGGATTATTTTTCTAGCTCTGTGAAAAATGCTGGTGTTATTTTGATAGGGATTGCCTTGAATATGTAGATTGTTTAGGGTAGTATTGACATTTTAACAATATTTGTTCTTCCTATCCAGAACGATGAAATCTTTTTCCATTTTTTTGTGTCTTCTTCAATTTCTTTTATAAGCTTTCTATAGTTTTCAGTGTATAGATTTTTCACCTCTTTGGTTAGATTTATTATTCCTAGGTATTTTATGTTTTTTTTGTGCAACTGTAAATGGGATCGATTCCTGGATTTCTCTTTCTGTCGCTTCACTGTGGGTGCATAGGAATGCAACCAATTTCTCTGCATTGATTTTATGTCCTGCAACTTTGCTGAATTCATGAATCAGTTCTAGCAGTTTCTTGGTGGAATCTTTTGGGTTTTCCATATAGAGTATCATGTCACCTGAGAAGAGTGAAAGTTTGACCTCCTCCTGGCCGATTTGGATGCCTTTTATTTCTTTGTGCTGTCTGATTGCAGAGGCAAAGACTTCCAATACTATGTTGAATAACAGTGGTGAGAGTGGACATCCCTGTGTCGTTTCTGACCTCAGGAGGAAATCTCTCAGTTTTTCCCATTGAGGATGATATTAGCGTTGGGTCATTCATATCTGGCTTTTATGATCTCGAGGTATGTTCCTTCTATCCCTACCCTCTTGAGGGTTTTTATGAAGAAAGGATGCTGTATTTTGTCAAATGCTTTCTCTGCATCTATTGAGCGGATCATATGGTTCTTGTCCTTTCTTTTATTGATGTGATCAATCACGTTAATTGTTTTGTGGATATTGAACCAGCCCTGCATCCCAGGTATAAATCCCACTACGTCGTGGCGAATAATTTTTTTAATGGAGCCATATGGCTAATATCTTGTTGATGATTTTTGCATCCATGTTCATCAGGGAAATTGGTCTATAGTTCTCCTTTTTAGTGGGTCTTTGTCTGGTTTTGGAATAGAGGTAATGCTGGCCTCATAGAAAGAGTTTGGAAGTTTTCCTTCCATTTCTATTTTTTGGAACAACTTCAAGAGAATAGGTATTAACTCTTCCTTAAAGGTTTGGTAGAATTCCCCTGGAAAGCCATGTGGCCTGGACTCTTGTTTTTTGGCAGAGTTTGGATTACTAATTCGATTTCCTTACTGGTTATGGGTCTGTTCAAATTTTCTATTTCTTCCTCTTTCAGTTTTGATAGTGTATATGTTCCTAGGAATTTGTCCATTTCTTCCAGATTGCTCATTTTATTGGAATATAACTGCTTATAATATTCTCTTATTATCGTTTTTATTTCTGTTGTGTTGGTTGTGATCTCTCCTCTTTCATTCTAGATTTTACTTATTTGGGTCCTTTCCTTTTTCTTCTTGATCATATTGGCTAGTGGTTTATCAATTTTGTTAATTCTTTCAAAGAACCAGCTTCTGGTTTCATTGATCTGTTCTACTCATTTATTGGTTTCGGTAGCATTAATTTTTGCTCTAATCTTTGTTATTTCCTGTCTTCTGCTGTTTTTGGGTTTTATTTACTGTTCTTTTCCCAGCTCCTTGCAGCATAAGGTTACGTTGTGTATCTGAGACCTTTCTTCCTTCTTTAGGAAGGCCTGGATTGCTATATACTTTCCTCTTATGACTGCCTTTGTTGCGTCCCAGAAGTTTTGGGTTGTGGTGTTATCATTTTCAGTGACTTCCATATACTTTTTAATTTCCTCTTTAACTGCTTGCTTAGCCCATTCACTCCTTAGTAGGATGTTCTTCAGTCTCCAAGTATTTGTTACCTTTCCAAATGCTTTCTTGTGGTTGATTTCGAGATTCATAGCATTGTGGACTGAAAATATGCACGGTATGATCTCGATCTTTTTGTACATACATAGGACTGATTTCTGTCCCGGTATATGTTCTATTCTGGAGAATGTTCCATGTGCACTGGAGAAGAATGTATATTCTGCTGCTTCAGGATGAAATGTTCTGAATATATCTGTTAAGTCCATCTGCTCTAGTGTATATTTCAAAGCCAATGTTTCCTTGTTGATTTTTTGATTAGGTGATCAGTCCATTGCAGTGAGTGGGATGTTGAAGTCTCCTACTATTATGGTATTATTATCAATGAGTTTCTTTATGTTTGTGATTAACTGATTTATATATTTGCATCCCTCCACATTGGTACATAAATGTTTACAATTGTTAGGTGTTCTTGGTCTATAGACCCCTTGACTATGATATAATGCCCTTCTGCATCTCTTGATACAGTCTTTATTTTAAAGTCTAGATTGTCTGATATAAGTATGGCTACTCTGGCTTTCTTTTGTTGACCATTAGCATGATAGATGGTTCTCCATCCCCTTATTTTCAATCTGAAGGTGTCTTGAGGTCTAAAGTGGGTCTCTTGCAAACAGCATATAGATGGGTCTTGTTTTCTTATCTATTCTGTTACCCTATGTCTTTTGATTGGAGCATTGAAACCATTGACGTTTAGAGTGAGTACTGAAAGATATGAATTTATTGTCATTATGATGCTTCTAGAGTTGGAGTTTCTGGTGGTGTTCTCTGGTCCCTAATTTTTCTTGCTTTTGGTATATATATGCACATGTATATATATATATATATATATATATATATATATATATATATGCATATATATGCATATATATATGCATGTATATGCATATATATGCATATATATGTATATATATGCATATATATGTATATATACATGTATATACATATATACACATATATACATACATATATACATATATACATATATTTTTTCTCCCTCTCCCCTCAGAGATGTCCCCTTAAATTTCTTGCAAGGCTAGTTTAGTGGTAACAAACTCCTTTAATTTTTGTTTGTCTGCAAAACTTTTCATCTCTCCTTCTATTTTGAATGACAGCCTTGCTGGATACAGAATTCTTGGCTGCATATTTTTCTGATTCAGCACATTAAATATATCCTGCCACTCCTTTCTGGCCTGCCAAGTTTCTGCGCATGGGTCTGCTGTGAACCTTATCTGTCTTCCCTTGTAGGTTAGGGACTTTTTTTCCCTTGTTGCTCTCATGATTCTCTCCTTGCCTGAGTATTTTGTGAAATTGACTATGATATGCCTTGTTGATGGTCAGTTTTTGTTGAGTCTCATGGGGGTCCTCTGTCCTTCCTGGATTTTGATGTCTGTGTCTTTCCCCAGGTAAGAATGTTTTCAGCTATGATTTGCTCACATAACCCTTCTACCCCTATTTCTCTCTCCTCCTCTTCTGGGACTCCT